>NW_027258044.1:37500-85000 GCF_045791955.1 Oncorhynchus clarkii lewisi
GGCCCAGCCAGAGCCCGGACTTGAACACCTCTAGAGAGACCTGAAAATAGCTATACTGTGATGCTTCTCAGCCAATCTGACAGAGCTTGAGAGGATCTGCAGAGAAGAATGGGAGAAACTCCCCAAATACAGATGTGCCAAGCTTGTAGCATCATACCCAAGAAGACTCAAGGCTGTAATCGCTGCCAAAGGTACTTCAACAAAGTACTGAGTAAAGGGTCTGAATTCTTATGGAAATGTGTTAATCCAGTTGTATATTCTTTATAAATGAGCAAAAATGTCTAAAAACCTGTTTTTGCTTTGCCAGCATGGGGGTATTGTGATGTCATTATAGGGTATTGTGATGTCATTATAGGGTATTGTGATGTCATTATGGGGTATTGTGATGCCATTATGGGGTATTGTGTGTAGATTGATGAGGGGAAAAAACTGTTCATTCCATTTTAGAATGAGGCTGTAACGTAACAAAATGTGAAAAAAGTCAAGGGGTCTGAATACTTTCTGAATTCACTGTATCTACTTACATGGATGAATGTGTTAATATAGATTTATTTTCTGGTGATCTAGGAGACAAATTGTTCAGTTGGTAGGGAAAATTTTTGGAGAAAACGTGTGTCTCTTAAAATGACAACGGTGTTGTGTTTAATGAAAAACACCCCACATCCTACTTGACCTCTTGACCTGATGACATCTCTTCTACCCCTCTCTCTACCCAGAACCATCCAGTGTCCAGAACCCCAACGCCATCCACTCTGCCAGGGACGACTTCCTGAAAGTCTACTGGCGCCATGCGTCCGGAGACTTGGACCGTTACGAGGTGGTCATTAAGTACAACAACACGGTCGTCCAGAACCAGACGGTGGCGCGCTCGCAGAACGACTGCGTGTTCAGCTCCCTGGTCCCCGGGAGGCTTTATACAGTCACTGTCAGCACCTGGAGCGGAGAGTACCAGTCCAGTGTTTCTACTGACGGGAGAACGTGTGAGTCTATTAACTACAGTCTGTGAGTCTGTGTCTGTTGCTACTGACAGGAAAATGTGTGAGTCTATTAACTACAGTCTGTGTCTGTTGCTACTGACAGGAGAACGTGTGAGTCTATTAACTTCAGTCTGTGTCTGTTTCTACTGACAGGAGAACGTGTGAGTCTATTAACTACAGTCTGTGAGTCTATTAACTACAGTCTGTGTATGTTGCTACTGACAGGAGAACGTGTGAGTCTATTAACTACAGTCTGTGAGTCTGTGTCTGTTGCTACTGACAGGAGAATGTGTGAGTCTATTAACTACAGTCTGTGAGTCTGTGTCTGTTGCTACTGACATGAGAATGTGTGAGTCTATTAACTACAGTCTGTGTCTGTTGCTACTGACAGGAGAATGTGTGAGTCTATTAACTACAGCCTGTGAGTCTGTGTCTGTTGCTACTGACATGAGAATGTGTGAGTCTATTAACTACAGTCTGTGTCTGTTGCTACTGACAGGAGAATGTGTGAGTCTATTAACTACAGTCTGTGTCTGTTGCTACTGACAGGAGAACGTGTGAGTCTATTAACTACAGTCTGTGAGTCTGTGTCTGTTGCTACTGACAGGAGAACGTGTGAGTCTATTAACTACAGTCTGTGTCTGTTGCTACTGACAGGAGAATGTGTGAGTCTATTAACTACAGTCTGTGTCTGTTGCTACTGACAGGAGAACGTGTGAGTCTATTAACTACAGTCTGTGTCTGTTGCTACTGACAGGAGAACGTGTGAGTCTATTAACTACAGTCTGTGAGTCTGTGTCTGTTGCTACTGACAGGAGAACGTGTGAGTCTATTAACTACCGTCTGTGAGTCTGTGTCTGTTGCTACTGACAGGAGAACGTGTGAGTCTATTAACTACAGTCTGTGAGTCTGTGTCTGTTGCTACTGACAGGAAAATGTGTGAGTCTATTAACTACAGTCTGTGAGTCTATTAACTACAGTCTGTGAGTCTGTGTCTGTTTCTACTGACGGGAGAATGTGTGAGTCTATTAAATACAGTCTGTGAGTCTATTAACTACAGTCTGTGAGTCTATTAACTACAGTCTGTGTCTGTTGCTACTGACGGGAGAATGTGTGAGTCTATTAACTACAGTCTGTGTCTGTTGCTACTGACAGGAGAATGTGTGAGTCTATTAACTACAGTCTGTGTCTGTTGCTACTGACAGGAGAACGTGTGAGTCTATTAACTACAGTCTGTGAGTCTATTAACTACAGTCTGTGAGTCTATTAACTACAGTCTGTGAGTCTATTAACTACAGTCTGTGAGTCTATTAACTACAGTCTGTGAGTCTATTAACTACAGTCTGTGTCTGTTGCTACTGACGGGAGAACGTGTGAGTCTATTAACTACAGTCTGTGTCTGTTGCAACTGATGGCAGAATGTGTGAGTCTATTAACTACAGTCTGTGTCTGTTGCTACTGACAGGAGAACGTGTGAGTCTATTAACTACTGTCTGTGAGTCTATTAACTACAGTCTGTGTCTGTTGCTACTGACAGGAGAACGTGTGAGTCTATTAACTACAGTCTGTGTCTGTTGCTACTGACAGGAGAACGTGTGAGTCTATTGACTACAGTCTGTGAGTCTATTAACTACAGTCTGTGAGTCTGTGTCTGTTGCTACTGACAGGAGAACGTGTGAGTCTATTAACTACAGTCTGTGAGTCTGTGTCTGTTGCTACTGACAGGAGAACGTGTGAGTCTATTGACTACAGTCTGTCTGTTGCTACTGACAGGAGAACGTGTGAGTCTATTAACTACAGTCTGTGAGTCTGTGTCTGTTGCTACTGACAGGAGAACGTGTGAGTCTATTAACTACAGTCTGTGAGTCTGTGTCTGTTGCTACTGACAGGAGAACGTGTGAGTCTATTAACTACAGTCTGTGAGTCTGTGTCTGTTTCTACTGACAGGAGAACGTGTGAGTCTATTAACTACCGTCTGTGAGTCTGTGTCTGTTTCTACTGACAGGAGAACGTGTGAGTCTATTAACTACCGTCTGTGAGTCTGTGTCTGTTGCTACTGACAGGAGAATGTGTGAGTCTATTAACTACAGTCTGTGTCTGTTGCTACTGACAGGAGAACGTGTGAGTCTATTAACTACAGTCTGTGAGTCTATTAACTACAGTCTGTGTCTGTTGCTACTGACAGGAGAACGTGTGAGTCTATTAACTACAGTCTGTGAGTCTATTAACTACAGTCTGTGTCCGTTGCTACTGACAGGAGAACGTGTGAGTCTATTAACTACAGTCTGTGAGTCTATTAACTACAGTCTGTGTCTGTTGCTATTGACAGGAGAACGTGTGAGTCTATTAACTACAGTCTGTGAGTCTATTAACTACAGTCTGTGTCTGTTGCTACTGAGAGGAGAACGTGTGAGTCTATTAACTACAGTCTGTGAGTCTGTGTCTGTTGCTACTGACAGGAGAACGTGTGAGTCTATTAACTACAGTCTGTGTCTGTTTCTACTGACAGGAGAACGTGTAAGTCTATTAACTACAGTCTGTGTCTGTTGCTACTGACAGGAGAACGTGTGAGTCTATTAACTACAGTCTGTGAGTCTATTAACTACAGTCTGTGTCTGTTGCTACTGACAGGAGAACGTGTGAGTCTATTAACTACAGTCTGTGAGTCTATTAACTACAGTCTGTGTCTGTTGCTACTGACAGGAGAACGTGTGAGTCTATTAACTACAGTCTGTGAGTCTGTGTATGTTGCTACTGACAGAAGAACGTGTGAGTCTATTAACTACAGTCTGTGTCTGTTGCTACTGACAGGAGAATGTGTGAGTCTATTAACTACAGTCTGTGTCTGTTGCTACTGACAGGAGAACGTGTGAGTCTATTAACTACAGTCTGTGAGTCTATTAACTACAGTCTGTGTCTGTTGCTACTGACAGGAGAATGTGTGAGTCTATTAACTACAGTCTGTGAGTCTATTAACTACAGTCTGTGTCTGTTGCTACTGACAGGAGAACGTGTGAGTCTATTAACTACAGTCTGTGTCTGTTGCTACTGACAGGAGAACGTGTGAGTCTATTAACTACAGTCTGTGTCTGTTGCTACTGACAGGAGAACGTGTGAGTCTGTTAACTACAGTCTGTGTCTGTTTCTACTGACAGGAGAACGTGTGAGTCTATTAACTACAGTCTGTGAGTCTATTAACTACAGTCTGTGTCTGTTGCTACTGACAGGAGAATGTGTGAGTCTATTAACTACAGTCTGTGAGTCTGTGTCTGTTGCTACTGACAGGAGAACGTGTGAGTCTATTAACTACAGTCTGTGAGTCTGTGTCTGTTGCTACTGACAGGAGAACGTGTGAGTCTATTAACTACAGTCTGTGTCTGTTTCTACTGACAGGAGAACGTGTGAGTCTATTAACTACAGTCTGTGTCTGTTGCTACTGACAGGAGAATGTGTGAGTCTATTAACTACAGTCTGTGTCTGTTTCTACTGACAGGAGAATGTGTGAGTCTATTAACTACAGTCTGTGAGTCTATTAACTACAGTCTGTGAGTCTATTAACTACAGTCTGTGTCTGTTGCTACTGACAGGAGAACGTGTGAGTCTATTAACTACAGTCTGTGTCTGTTGCTACTGACGGGAGAATGTGTGAGTCTATTAACTACAGTCTGTGTCTGTTGCTACTGACAAGAGAATGTGTGAGTCTATTAACTACAGTCTGTGTCTGTTGCTACTGACAGGAGAACGTGTGAGTCTATTAACTACAGTCTGTGAGTCTATTAACTACAGTCTGTGTCTGTTGCTACTGACAGGAGAATGTGTGAGTCTATTAACTGCAGTCTGTGTCTGTTGCTACTGACAGGAGAATGTGTGAGTCTATTAACTACAGTCTGCGTCTGTTGCTACTGACAGGAGAACGTGTGAGTCTATTAACTACAGTCTGCGTCTGTTGCTACTGACGGGAGAATGTGTGAGTCTATTAACTACAGTCCGTGAGTCTATTAACTACAGTCTGTGAGTCTATTAACTACAGTCTGTGTCTGTTGCTACTGACAGGAGAATGTGTGAGTCTATTAACTACAGTCTGTGTCTGTTGCTACTGACAGGAGAACGTGTGAGTCTATTAACTACAGTCTGTGAGTCTATTAACTACAGTCTGTGTCTGTTGCTACTGACAGGAGAATGTGTGAGTCTATTAACTACAGTCTGTGAGTCTATTAACTACAGTCTGTGTCTGTTGCTACTGACAGGAGAATGTGTGAGTCTATTAACTACAGTCTGTGAGTCTATTAACTACAGTCTGTGTCTGTTGCTACTGACAGGAGAACGTGTGAGTCTATTAACTACAGTCTGTGTCTGTTGCTACTGACAGGAGAATGTGTGAGTCTATTAACTACAGTCTGTGAGTCTATTAACTACAGTCTGTGTCTGTTGCTACTGACAGGAGAACGTGTGAGTCTATTAACTACAGTCTGTGTCTGTTGCTACTGACAGGAGAACGTGTGAGTCTATTAACTACAGTCTGTGTCTGTTGCTACTGACAGGAGAATGTGTGAGTCTATTAACTACAGTCTGTGTCTGTTTCTACTGACAGGAGAATGTGTGAGTCTATTAACTACAGTCTGTGTCTGTTGCTACTGACAGGAGAATGTGTGAGTCTATTAACTACAGTCTGTGTCTGTTTCTACTGACAGGAGAACGTGTGAGTCTATTAACTACAGTCTGTGAGTCTGTGTCTGTTGCTACTGACAGGAGAATGTGTGAGTCTATTAACTACAGTCTGTGTCTGTTGCTACTGACAGGAGAACGTGTGAGTCTATTAACTACAGTCTGTGTCTGTTGCTACTGACAGGAGAACGTGTGAGTCTATTAACTACAGTCTGTGAGTCTGTGTCTGTTGCTACTGACAGGAGAACGTGTGAGTCTATTAACTACCGTCTGTGAGTCTGTGTCTGTTGCTACTGACAGGAGAACGTGTGAGTCTATTAACTACAGTCTGTGAGTCTGTGTCTGTTGCTACTGACAGGAAAATGTGTGAGTCTATTAACTACAGTCTGTGAGTCTATTAACTACAGTCTGTGAGTCTGTGTCTGTTTCTACTGACGGGAGAATGTGTGAGTCTATTAAATACAGTCTGTGAGTCTATTAACTACAGTCTGTGAGTCTATTAACTACAGTCTGTGTCTGTTGCTACTGACGGGAGAATGTGTGAGTCTATTAACTACAGTCTGTGTCTGTTGCTACTGACAGGAGAATGTGTGAGTCTATTAACTACAGTCTGTGTCTGTTGCTACTGACAGGAGAACGTGTGAGTCTATTAACTACAGTCTGTGAGTCTATTAACTACAGTCTGTGAGTCTATTAACTACAGTCTGTGAGTCTATTAACTACAGTCTGTGAGTCTATTAACTACAGTCTGTGAGTCTATTAACTACAGTCTGTGTCTGTTGCTACTGACGGGAGAACGTGTGAGTCTATTAACTACAGTCTGTGTCTGTTGCAACTGATGGCAGAATGTGTGAGTCTATTAACTAGAGTCTGTGTCTGTTGCTACTGACAGGAGAACGTGTGAGTCTATTAACTACTGTCTGTGAGTCTATTAACTACAGTCTGTGTCTGTTGCTACTGACAGGAGAACGTGTGAGTCTATTAACTACAGTCTGTGTCTGTTGCTACTGACAGGAGAACGTGTGAGTCTATTGACTACAGTCTGTGAGTCTATTAACTACAGTCTGTGAGTCTGTGTCTGTTGCTACTGACAGGAGAATGTGTGAGTCTATTAACTATAGTCTGTGTCTGTTGCTACTGACAGGAGAACGTGTGAGTCTATTAACTACAGTCTGTGAGTCTGTGTCTGTTGCTACTGACAGGAGAACGTGTGAGTCTATTGACTACAGTCTGTCTGTTGCTACTGACAGGAGAACGTGTGAGTCTATTAACTACAGTCTGTGAGTCTGTGTCTGTTGCTACTGACAGGAGAACGTGTGAGTCTATTAACTACAGTCTGTGAGTCTGTGTCTGTTGCTACTGACAGGAGAACGTGTGAGTCTATTAACTACAGTCTGTGAGTCTGTGTCTGTTTCTACTGACAGGAGAACGTGTGAGTCTATTAACTACCGTCTGTGAGTCTGTGTCTGTTTCTACTGACAGGAGAACGTGTGAGTCTATTAACTACCGTCTGTGAGTCTGTGTCTGTTGCTACTGACAGGAGAATGTGTGAGTCTATTAACTACAGTCTGTGTCTGTTGCTACTGACAGGAGAACGTGTGAGTCTATTAACTACAGTCTGTGAGTCTATTAACTACAGTCTGTGTCTGTTGCTACTGACAGGAGAACGTGTGAGTCTATTAACTACAGTCTGTGAGTCTATTAACTACAGTCTGTGTCCGTTGCTACTGACAGGAGAACGTGTGAGTCTATTAACTACAGTCTGTGAGTCTATTAACTACAGTCTGTGTCTGTTGCTATTGACAGGAGAACGTGTGAGTCTATTAACTACAGTCTGTGAGTCTATTAACTACAGTCTGTGTCTGTTGCTACTGAGAGGAGAACGTGTGAGTCTATTAACTACAGTCTGTGAGTCTGTGTCTGTTGCTACTGACAGGAGAACGTGTGAGTCTATTAACTACAGTCTGTGTCTGTTTCTACTGACAGGAGAACGTGTAAGTCTATTAACTACAGTCTGTGTCTGTTGCTACTGACAGGAGAACGTGTGAGTCTATTAACTACAGTCTGTGAGTCTATTAACTACAGTCTGTGTCTGTTGCTACTGACAGGAGAACGTGTGAGTCTATTAACTACAGTCTGTGAGTCTATTAACTACAGTCTGTGTCTGTTGCTACTGACAGGAGAACGTGTGAGTCTATTAACTACAGTCTGTGAGTCTGTGTATGTTGCTACTGACAGAAGAACGTGTGAGTCTATTAACTACAGTCTGTGTCTGTTGCTACTGACAGGAGAATGTGTGAGTCTATTAACTACAGTCTGTGTCTGTTGCTACTGACAGGAGAACGTGTGAGTCTATTAACTACAGTCTGTGAGTCTATTAACTACAGTCTGTGTCTGTTGCTACTGACAGGAGAATGTGTGAGTCTATTAACTACAGTCTGTGAGTCTATTAACTACAGTCTGTGTCTGTTGCTACTGACAGGAGAACGTGTGAGTCTATTAACTACAGTCTGTGTCTGTTGCTACTGACAGGAGAACGTGTGAGTCTATTAACTACAGTCTGTGTCTGTTGCTACTGACAGGAGAACGTGTGAGTCTGTTAACTACAGTCTGTGTCTGTTTCTACTGACAGGAGAACGTGTGAGTCTATTAACTACAGTCTGTGAGTCTATTAACTACAGTCTGTGTCTGTTGCTACTGACAGGAGAATGTGTGAGTCTATTAACTACAGTCTGTGAGTCTGTGTCTGTTGCTACTGACAGGAGAACGTGTGAGTCTATTAACTACAGTCTGTGAGTCTGTGTCTGTTGCTACTGACAGGAGAACGTGTGAGTCTATTAACTACAGTCTGTGTCTGTTTCTACTGACAGGAGAACGTGTGAGTCTATTAACTACAGTCTGTGTCTGTTGCTACTGACAGGAGAATGTGTGAGTCTATTAACTACAGTCTGTGTCTGTTTCTACTGACAGGAGAATGTGTGAGTCTATTAACTACAGTCTGTGAGTCTATTAACTACAGTCTGTGAGTCTATTAACTACAGTCTGTGTCTGTTGCTACTGACAGGAGAACGTGTGAGTCTATTAACTACAGTCTGTGTCTGTTGCTACTGACGGGAGAATGTGTGAGTCTATTAACTACAGTCTGTGTCTGTTGCTACTGACAAGAGAATGTGTGAGTCTATTAACTACAGTCTGTGTCTGTTGCTACTGACAGGAGAACGTGTGAGTCTATTAACTACAGTCTGTGAGTCTATTAACTACAGTCTGTGTCTGTTGCTACTGACAGGAGAATGTGTGAGTCTATTAACTGCAGTCTGTGTCTGTTGCTACTGACAGGAGAATGTGTGAGTCTATTAACTACAGTCTGCGTCTGTTGCTACTGACAGGAGAACGTGTGAGTCTATTAACTACAGTCTGCGTCTGTTGCTACTGACGGGAGAATGTGTGAGTCTATTAACTACAGTCCGTGAGTCTATTAACTACAGTCTGTGAGTCTATTAACTACAGTCTGTGTCTGTTGCTACTGACAGGAGAATGTGTGAGTCTATTAACTACAGTCTGTGTCTGTTGCTACTGACAGGAGAACGTGTGAGTCTATTAACTACAGTCTGTGAGTCTATTAACTACAGTCTGTGTCTGTTGCTACTGACAGGAGAATGTGTGAGTCTATTAACTACAGTCTGTGAGTCTATTAACTACAGTCTGTGTCTGTTGCTACTGACAGGAGAATGTGTGAGTCTATTAACTACAGTCTGTGAGTCTATTAACTACAGTCTGTGTCTGTTGCTACTGACAGGAGAACGTGTGAGTCTATTAACTACAGTCTGTGTCTGTTGCTACTGACAGGAGAATGTGTGAGTCTATTAACTACAGTCTGTGAGTCTATTAACTACAGTCTGTGTCTGTTGCTACTGACAGGAGAACGTGTGAGTCTATTAACTACAGTCTGTGTCTGTTGCTACTGACAGGAGAACGTGTGAGTCTATTAACTACAGTCTGTGTCTGTTGCTACTGACAGGAGAATGTGTGAGTCTATTAACTACAGTCTGTGTCTGTTTCTACTGACAGGAGAATGTGTGAGTCTATTAACTACAGTCTGTGTCTGTTGCTACTGACAGGAGAATGTGTGAGTCTATTAACTACAGTCTGTGTCTGTTTCTACTGACAGGAGAACGTGTGAGTCTATTAACTACAGTCTGTGAGTCTGTGTCTGTTGCTACTGACAGGAGAATGTGTGAGTCTATTAACTACAGTCTGTGTCTGTTGCTACTGATGGCAGAATGTGTGAGTCTATTAACTACAGTCTGTGTCTGTTGCTACTGACAGGAGAATGTGTGAGTCTATTAACTACAGTCTGTGAGTCTGTGTCTGTTGCTACTGCAGTGTTTGTAGAAGGTTTCAGTAAAATACTGTGCTGCTGAGTATTCTGTGTGGCCAAGTCCACGGAAAACCAATATACAACTTGTTTCGAAGAATTTCTAGGTGTGATATCTAGAATTCAGCGCATGGGAATTGTACCTACGATCACATTCAGTAACATTTTGGCAGCGCAAAGTTAACCTTAAACTAGTGGGCATCATGGGTCAAATTCCCCTCAGCCAATCAAACCACTGAGCCCTTTAGTGTTCTGTGAATAGTTGAAATGTTTAAATAAAGTTGTATTTGACTGTCTCCGTAGTCCCCTCTGCGGTGCGGAGCCTGGCCTTGGGTGACAGTGGTACAGGTGATCTGGTGGTCACATGGTCTCCAGCGCTGGGGGACGTTGATCACTACGAGGTCCAGATCCTCTTCAACGACACGCGGGTTTACCCGCCCGTAACCCTGGGCAACGAGGCCCGTGACCACCGCCTGGCCTCGCTCACCCCGGGACGCCTGTACAAGATGGTGGTGTCCACCTTCAGTGGACCCAACCAGAGACCTCAGTTCATCGAGGGCAGGACAGGTCAGTAGGGGAACAGAGTGGGCAGCTGCCCGGGTTGGTTTTCCAAATAACCTCACATTGTGTTTCATAGCATTTCTGTCACAGGTATTTCAGGTAAAACAACAGAATAACCTCCTGTTATCACTTCATTACGTAGAACATCATCTAAAGATTTTAAAATAAAAAAACACCACGTAGTTTTTTTGGCCAGTCTTCAACTTGTTTTTATATAAGTGATCCACATTGTGACCCATCTCCATTCTCCCCCCCGCCAACCTTTAATCCTGTCTCTCTGCCTTCTCTCTCAACCCCCCCCCCCTTACTCCTGTCTCTCTGCCTTCTCTCTCAAACCCCCCCCCCCTTACTCCTGTCTCTCTGCCTTCTCTCTCAACCCCCCCCCCCCCTTTACTCCTGTCTCTCTGCCTTCTCTCTCAACCCCCCCCCCCCTTTACTCCTGTCTCTCTGCCTTCTCTCTCAACCCCCCCCCCCTTACTCCTGTCTCTCTGCCTTCTCTCTCAACCCCCCCCCCCCCCCTCCCTTTACTCCTGTCTCTCTGCCTTCTCTCTCAACCCCCCCCCCCCCCCTTACTCCTGTCTCTCTGCCTTCCCTCTCAACCCCCCCCCCCAGTCCCAAGCCAGGTGAGGAACCTCCATGCCCGGCCAGGGGACCAGGCTGCCAGCCTGAAGGTGTCCTGGACCCCTGGTGATGGAGACGTGGACATGTACACCGTGTCCCTATCCCAGGGAGCACACCTTCTGGAGACCAGACCTGTCCCCAAACACGTCACTGAGCTGGACTTTCAGGGTCTGGTACCAGGACAGCTGTACGGGGTCGAGGTTCAGTCCCTGAGTGGAATACTGGTCAATAATTCAACAACTACTGGACGAACAGGTGAGAAGAAGGGAGGGGAATAGCAGAGGGAATAGGAGAGGGAATAGGAGAGAGAATAGGAGAGGGAATAGGAGAGGGAATAGCAGAGGGAATAGGAGAGGGAATAGGAGAGAGAGGGGAATAGGAGGGGGAATGGGAGGAGAATAGGAGAGAGAGGGGAATAGGAGAGGGAATAGCAGAGGGAATAGGAGAGGGAATAGGAGGAGAATAGGAGATAGAGGGGAATAGGAGAGGGAATGGGGGAAAATAGGAGAGAGAGGGGAATAGGAGGGGGAATAGCAGAGGGAATAGGAGAGGGAATAGGAGAGGGAATGGGAGGAGAATAGGAGAGAGAGGGGAATAGGAGGGGGAATGGGAGGAGAATAGGAGAGGGAATGGGAGGAGAATAGGAGAGAGAGGGGAATAGGAGGGGGAATGGGAGGAGAATAGGAGAGAGAGGGGAATAGGAGGGGGAATGGGAGGAGAATGGGAGAGGGAATGGGAGGAGAATAGGAGAGAGAGGGGAATAGGAGGGGGAATGGGAGGAGAATAGGAGAGGGAATGGGAGGGGAATAGGAGAGGGAATGGGAGGAGAATAGGAGAGGGAATGGGAGGAGAATAGGAGAGAGAGGAGAATAGGAGAGGGAATGGGAGGAGAATAGGATAGAGAGAATAGGATGGGGAATGGGAGGAGAATAGGAGAGGGAATGGGAGGAGAATAGGAGAGAGAGGAGAATAGGAGAGGGAATGGGAGGAGAATAGGAGCGGGAGGGCGGAGAATAGGAGAGGGAATGGGAGGAGAATAGGAGAGAGATGAGAATAGGATGGGGAATGGGAGGAGAATAGGAGAGGGAATGGGAGGAGAATAGGAGAGAGAGGGGAATAGGATGGGGAATGGGAGGAGAATAGGAGAGGGAATGGGAGGAGAATAGGAGAGAGAGGAGAATAAGAGAGGGAATGGGAGGAGAATAGGGGAGAGAGGAGAATAGGAGAGGGAATGGGAGGAGAATAGGAGAGAGAGGAGAATAGGAGAGGGCATGGGAGGAGAATAGGAGAGGGAATGGGAGGAGAATAGGAGAAAGGGGGGAATAGGAGGGGGAATGGGAGGAGAATAGGAGAGAGATGAGAATAGGAGAGAGGGGGGAATAGGAGAGGGAATGGGAGGAGAATAGGAGAGAGAGGAGAATAGGAGAGGGAATGGGAGGAGAATAGGAGAGAGAGGAGAATAGGAGAGGGAATGGGAGGAGAATAGGAGCGGGAGGGAGGAGAGGCAGGGAGGGAGGAGAGGCAGGGAGGGAGGAGAGGCAGGGAGGGAGGGGACAGCTCAGTCCCTGAGTGGAACACTGGTGAATAACAGCAGTGCTACTGGATGAACAGGTGAATGCTCAGAATATACCTGTATGATAACACATCGTTTGGAATGGAGCCATTAAGACACACAGGGCTTTGTCTTGAATTATAGAGGAACAACAGTTGTCCTTATCATCAACAGTTTTCATTGTCATTTGTCGTCTTCATGGAAAAGTCTAATTCTAAAATCATTGGAAACTGATTCTCTTCATAACAAGTTCAGAGATCAAGAATACTGCAATATAACCCTCCCAGCCATGGGGGATGTTTAACCTCTCTCTGTGTCTGTCCAGTCCCCTCCCAGCCATGGGTGATGTTTAACCTCTCTCTGTGTCTGTCCAGTCCCCTCCCAGCCATGGGGGATGTTTAACCTCTCTCTGTGTCTGTCCAGTCCCCTCCCAGCCATGGGGGATGTTTAACCTCTCCCTGGATCTGTCCAATCCCCTCCCAGCCATGGGGGATGTTTAACCTCTCCCTGGATCTGTCCAATCCCCTCCCAGCCATGGGTGATGTCTAACCTCTCCCTGGATCTGTCCAATCCCCTCCCAGCCATAGGGGATGTCTAAACTCTCCCTGTATCTGTCCAGTCCCCTCCCAGAGTGAGAGCGCTCCAGGCAGACAGTGACCACACCAGCCACAGTCTAACTGTCTACTGTCTGATCTCCTTAACATAACATCTCTCTCTCTCTCGCTCTCGCTCTCTCTCTCTCTCTCTCTCTCTCTCTCTCTCTCTCTCTCTTTGTCTGTCTGTCTGTCTGTCTGTCTGTCTCTCTCTCTTTGTCTGTCTGTCTGTCTGTCTGTCTGTCTGTCTGTCTGTCTCTCTCTCTCTCTCTCTCTCCAGTCCCCTCCACAGTGACAGCGCTCCAGGCAGACAGTGACCACACCACCCACAGTCTAACAGTGACCTGGGAGACTACAGTGGGAGTGTACGAGGGTTACAAGATCCAGCTCCTGGATGATGGACGTGACTTAGTCTCTAATATTTCCATGCCCCAGGGCTCCACCAGGCACCTCTTCGACCAGCTCACCCCTGGGAAGTGGTACCGAGTTCGGGTCGTATCCGTCAGTGGAGGGATCTATGGCAAGGAGGCCGTGGCTGAGGGACAAACACGTAAGAAGCACCACTTTTCCTGTGTCAGAGACAGTCATTATCGCTGTATCAGAGACCGTCATTATCACTGTATCAGAGACAGTCATTATCACTGTATCAGAGACAGTCATTATCGCTGTGTCAGAGACGGTCATTATCGCTGTATCAGAGACCGTCATTATCGCTGTATCAGAGACAGTCATTATCACTGTATCAGAGACAGTCATTGTCGCTGTATCAGAGACCGTCATTATCGCTGTATCAGAGGCAGTCATTATCGCTGTATCAGAGACAGTCCTTATCACTGTATCAGAGACAGTCATTATCACTGTATCAGAGACAGTCATTATTGCTGTATCAGAGACCGTCATTATCGCTGTATCAGAGACAGTCATTATTGCTGTATCAGAGACAGTCATTATCGCTGTATCAGAGACAGTCATTATCACTGTATCATAGACGGTCATTATCGCTGTGTCAGAGACGGTCATTATCACTGTATCATAGACGGTCATTATCGCTGTGTCAGAGACGGTCATTATCACTGTATCAGAGACAGTCATTATTGATGTATCAGAGACAGTCATTATCGCTGTATCAGAGACGGTCATTATCGCTGTGTCAGAGACGGTCATTATCACTGTATCAGAGACAGTCATTATCACTCTGTCAGAGACCGTCATTATCGCTGTATCAAAGACAGTCATTATCGCTGTATCAGAGACCGTGATTGTCGCTGTATCAGAGACAGTCATTATCGCTGTATCAGAGACAGTCATTATCGCTGTAGCAGAGACAGTCATTATTACTGTATCAGAGACAGTCATTATCGCTGTATCGGAGACAGTCATAATTACTGTATCAGAGATATTCATTATCACTGTATCAGAGACAGTCATTATCACTGTATCAGAGACAGTCATTATTACTGTGTCAGAGACAGTCAGTATCACTGTATCAGAGACAGTCATAATTACTGTATCAGAGATATTCATTATCACTGTATCAGAGACAGTCATAATTACTGTATCAGAGATATTCATTATCACTCTATCAGAGACAGTCATTATCACTGTATCAGAGACAGTCATTATTACTGTGTCAGAGAAAGTCATTATTACTGTATCATAGATAGTCATTATCACTGTATCAGAGACAGTCATTATCGCTGTATCAGAGACAGTCATTATCGCTGTATCAGAGACAGTCATTATCACTGTATCAGGGACATTCCTTATCACTGTATCGGAGACAGTCATTATCGCTGGATCAGAGACAGTCATTATTACTGTATCAGAGACAGTCATTATCGCTGTATCAGAGACAGTCATTATTACTTTATCAGAGACATTCCTTATTACTGTATCAGAGACAGTCATTATTACTGTATCAGAGACAGTCATAATTACTGTATCAGAGATAGTCATTATTACTATGTCACTGTATCAGAGACATTCATTATTACTGTATCAGAGACAGTCATAATTACTGTATCAGGTAATAGCTGAAATAGAAATAAAAGTATCTCTCTCTCTCTCTCTTTCTCTCTCTCTCCCTCTCTTTCTCTCCCTCTCTCTCTCTCTCTCCTTACCGCCCTCCTCCCCTCTCTCTCTCTCTTTCTCTCTCTCCCTCTCTTTCTCTCTCCTTACCTCCCTCCTCCCCTCTCTCCCTCCCTCTTTCCCTCCCTCAGGTCCAGCTGCAGTCAACGGTCTGACGGTGATGACTGCCAACACCAGTGGTCTGAGTTTCATCTGGCGCCCGTCCGAGGGCTACGTGGACGGCTACGACCTGTTCCTGTATAACGTTGACGAGACGTTGCGTGGCCGTCAGACCGTGGAGGCCGGAACCCAGACGTGCTCCTTCTCTGGTCTGGTCCCAGGGACGCTGTACAAGATGGAGGTGGTGAGCAGGAGCAGAGGCATGAGCAGTGACTCATCTATCCTAGCACGGACAGGTGAGACGGACACACACTGGAATCATCTGACACACCTGGGTCAAATAATTGAAGTGTGCTTTGTAGTCCAAAAACCGTCCCAAACCCCAAGCTAAATCAAGCACACCTCAAATTCCGTTTGTGTTGACGTGTATTTCACCCAGGAGTAGTGTATGAATATCAGTATGTGTATTTATTAAGGATCCCCATTAGTTCCTGTCAAGACAGCAGCTACTCTTCCTGGGGTTTATTATGGATCCCCATTAGTTCCTGTCAAGACAGCAGCTACTCTTCCTGGGGTTTATTATGGATCCACATTAGTTCCTGTCAAGGCAGCAGCTACTCTTCCTGGGGTTTATTAAGGATCCTCATTAGTTCCTGTCAAGACAGCAGCCACTCTTCCTGGGGTTTATTATGGATCCTCATTAGTTCCTGCCAAGGCAGCAGCTACTCTTCCTGGGGTTTATTATGGATCCCCATTAGTTCCTGTCAAGACAGCAGCCACTCTTCCTGGGGTTTATTATGGATCCTCATTAGTTCCTGCCAAGGCAGCAGCTACTCTTCCTGGGGTTTATTATGGATCCCCATTAGTTCCTGTCAAGACAGCAGCTACTCTTCCTGGGGTTTATTATGGATCCCCATTAGTCCCTGTCAAGGCAGCAGCTACTCTTCCTGGGGTTTATTATGGATCCCCATTAGTTCCTGTCAAGACAGCAGCTACTCTTCCTGGGGTTTATTAAGGATCCCCATTAGTTCCTGTCAAGGCAGCAGCTACTCTTCCTGGGGTTTATTATGGATCCCCAATAGTTCCTGTCAAGACAGCAGCTACTCTTCCTGGGGTTCATTAAGGATCCCCATTAGTTCCTGTCAAGACAGCAGCCACTCTTCCTGGGGTTTATTATGGATCCTCATTAGTTCCTGCCAAGGCAGCAGCTACTCATACTGGGGTTTATTATGGATCCCCATTAGTTCCTCTCAAGACAGCAGCTACTCTTCCTGGGGTTTATTATGGATCCCCATTAGTCCCTGTCAAGGCAGCAGCTACTCTTCCTGGGGTTTATTATGGATCCCCATTAGTTCCTGTCAAGACAGCAGCTACTCTTCCTGGGGTTTATTATGGATCCTCATTAGTTCCTGCCAAGGCAGCAGCTACTCTTCCTGGGGGTTTATTATGGATCCCCATTAGTTCCTGTCAAGGCAGCAGCTACTCTTCCTGGGGTTTATTAAGGATCCCCATTAGTTTCTGTCAAGACAGCAGCTACTCTTCCTGGGGTTTATTATGGATCCCCATTAGTTCCTGTCAAGGCAACAGCTACTCTTCCTGGGGTTTATTATGGATCCTTGTTAGTTCCTGCCAAGGCAGCAGCTACTCTTCCTGGGGTTTATTCTGGATCCCCATTAGTTCCTGTCAAGGCAGCAGCTACTCTTCCTGAGGTTTATTATGGATCCCCATTAGTTCCTGTCAAGACAGCAGCTACTCTTCCTGGGGTTTATTATGAATCCTCATTAGTTCCTGCCAAGGCAGCAGCTACTCTTCCTGGGGTTTAATCTGAATCCCCATTAGTTCCTGTCAAGGCAACAGCTACTCTTCCTGGGGTTTATTATGGATCCCCATTAGTTCCTGTCAAGGCAACAGCTACTCTTCCTGGGGTTTATTATGGATCCTTGTTAGTTCCTGCCAAGGCAGCAGCTACTCTTCCTGGGGTTTATTCTGGATCCCCATTAGTTCCTGTCAAGGCAGCAGCTACTCTTCCTGAGGTTTATTATGGATCCCCATTAGTTCCTGTCAAGACAGCAGCTACTCTTCCTGGGGTTTATTATGAATCCTCATTAGTTCCTGCCAAGGCAGCAGCTACTCTTCCTGGGGTTTAATCTGAATCCCCATTAGTTCCTGTCAAGGCAACAGCTACTCTTCCTGGGGTGTATTAAGGATCCCCATTAGTTCCTGTCAAGGCAGCAGCTACTCTTCCTGGGATCCAGCAAAATGAAGGCAGTTCTATAATTTCTAAAACATTACAAAACATTCACAACAGATTTCACAACACATTGAATGTGTGCCCTCAGGCCCCTACTATACTACCACATATCTACAACCCAAAATCCATGTGTATGTGTGTGTATAGTGCATATGTTATTGTGTGTTTGTATGCACGTGTCTGTGCCTGTGTGTCTCTTCACAGTACCCCCTCTTCCATAAGGTGTATTTTTTATTAGCTAAAATAAAATCTAATTTCACTGCTTGCATCAGTTACTTGACATGGAATAGAGTTCCATGTAGTCATGGCTCTATGTAGTACTGTGGAATAGAGTTCCATGTAGTCATGGCTCTATGTAGTACTCTGGAATAGAGTTCCATGTAGTCATGGCTCTATGTAGTACTGTGGAATAGAGTTCCATGTAGTCATGGCTCTATGTAGTACTCTGGAATAGAGTTCCATGTAGTCATGGCTCTATGTAGTACTGTGGAATAGAGTTCCATGTAGTCATGGCTCTATGTAGTACTCTGGAATAGAGTTCCATGTAGTCATGGCTCTATGTAGTACTGTGGAATAGAGTTCCATGTAGTCATGGCTCTATGTAGTACTCTGGAATAGAGTTCCATGTAGTCATGGCTCTATGTAGTACTCTGGAATAGAGTTCCATGTAGTCATGGCTCTATGTAGTACTGTGGAATAGAGTTCCATGTAGTCATGGCTCTATGTAGTACTCTGGAATAGAGTTCCATGTAGTCATGGCTCTATGTAGTACTCTGGAATAGAGTTCCATGTAGTCATGGCTCTATGTAGTACTCTGGAATAGAGTTCCATGTAGTCATGGCTCTATGTAGTACTCTGGAATAGAGTTCCATGTAGTCATGGCTCTATGTAGTACTGTGGAATAGAGTTCCATGTAGTCATGGCTCTATGTAGTACTCTGGAATAGAGTTCCATGTAGTCATGGCTCTATGTAGTACTCTGGAATAGAGTTCCATGTAGTCATGGCTCTATGTAGTACTGTGGAATAGAGTTCCATGTAGTCATGGCTCTATGTAGTACTGTGGAATAGAGTTCCATGTAGTCAGGGCTCTATGTAGTACTGTGGAATAGAGTTCCATGTAGTCATGGCTCTATGTAGTATTGTGGAATAGAGTTCCATGTAGTCATGGCTCTATGTAGTACTGTGGAATAGAGTTCCATGTAGTCATGGCTCTATGTAGTACTGTGGAATAGAGTTCCATGTAGTCAGGGCTCTATGTAGTACTGTGGAATAGAGTTCCATGTAGTCATGGCTCTATGTAGTACTGTGGAATAGAGTTCCATGTAGTCATGGCTCTATGTAGTACTGTGGAATAGAGTTCCATGTAGTCAGGGCTCTATGTAGTACTGTGGAATAGAGTTCCATGTAGTCATGGCTCTATGTAGTATTGTGGAATAGAGTTCCATGTAGTCATGGCTCTATGTAGTACTGTGGAATAGAGTTCCATGTAGTCATGGCTCTATGTAGTACTGTGGAATAGAGTTCCATGTAGTCATGGCTCTATGTAGTACTGTGGAATAGAGTTCCATGTAGTCATGGCTCTATGTAGTACTGTGGAATAGAGTTCCATGTAGTCATGGCTCTATGTAGTACTGTGGAATAGAGTTCCATGTAGTCAGGGCTCTATGTAGTACTGTGGAATAGAGTTCCATGTAGTCATGGCTCTATGTAGTACTGTGCCTATGCCATAGTCTGTTCTGGACTTGGGGACTGTGAAGAGACCTCTGGTGGCATGTCTTGTGGGGTGTCTGAGCTGTGTGCCAGTAGATTAAACAGACAGCTAGGTGCATTCAACATGAAGTTAATCTCTCCTCCACTTCGAGTCAGGAGAGCTTTACATGCGTATTATTCATGTTAGCTCTCTGTATAGATCCAAGTGCCAGCCGTGCTGCCCTGTTCTGAGCCAATTGCAATTTTCCTAAATCCCTCTTTGTGGCACCTGACCACACGACTGAACAGTAGTCCAGGTGCGATAAAACCAGGGCCTGTTGGACCTGCCTTGTTGATAGTGTTGTTAAGAAGGCAGAGCAGCGCTTTATTATTGACAGACTTCTCCCCATCTTAGCAAAAATTTGATTTGTTGTATCAATATGTTTTGACCATGACAGTTTTACAGTCCAGGGTTACTCCAAGCAGTTTAGTCTCCTCAACTTGCTTAATTTCCCCATGATTCATTACAAGATTTAGTTGAGGTTAAGGGTTTAGTGAATGATTTGTCCCAAATACAATGCTTTTAGTTTTTTAAATATTTAGGACTGACTTATTCCTTGCTACCCATTCGGAAACTAACTGCAGCTCTTTGTTAAGAGTTCCAGTCTTTTCAGTCGCTGTAGTAGCTGAGGTGTATAGTAGACACACTGGCTTTACTCAAAGACAGAGGCATGTCATTAGTAAAGATTTTAAAAAGTAAAGGGCCTAGACAGCTGCCCTGGGGAATTCCTGATTTTATTGGAGAGGCTTCCATTAAAGAACACCCTCTGTGTTCTATTAGACTGGTAACTCTTTATCCACAATGTAGCATGGGAAATCCATAACACATACGTTTTTCCATCAGCAGACTATGATCGATAATGTCAAAAGTTGCACTGAAGTCTAACAAAACAGCCTCCACAATCTTTTTTATCATCAATTTCTCAGTAATTTGTGTAAGTGCTGCGCTTGATGAAAGTCCTTCTCTATAAGTCTACTGAAAGTCAGTTGTTAATTTGTTTACTGTAAAATAGCATTTGTATATAAATTATCCTTTATTTACTTTATTATCAATTCAATCTATAATGTGTCAAACAATACCTGTTTCTTTTGATGGACGTGTGACATATTCATTTAGTATGCATGAATCGTTTAGTGTATGTGTACGATGCTGAAATTCATTCTGAATGTAGGAATTTTAGGGATCACATTTCCTCCATGACTACATGTCGTCCTCAAAAGAAACACCACATTCATCCAGCTGAATGTGAAAGCTAATTGCTGTACATTTTTTTTTTATGGGCCAAGGTTTTCTCAACATATATTGTGCCTAACAAGCCAAATGTCTGCTACAACTTTAGATGAACTTGTAAGTCATTCTAAAAACCAGAAGTGTCAGACAGGGTAACAACCCCACAGCATCTGAAGTGGTGTGTCTGTACTGTATGTCAATGACAATCTTTTCTTTCACAGCACCGCTGTCATTATTACAATCTAAATGCAAATGATTGTAACGCCTTGGGGCTTTCCCCACTGAGCCAGTGGTTTATGTTAATGTGTCTCTGGTGATATTGTTTTTTCCATCAGGACTGTGACACAAAAAAAATACTTGGTGTTGAGCAGAATCAACAACCTCTGCATCATTTAGATAGTTGCTTTGTGAGAAGGTGTTAAAGTCCACAGTCTTATCCCGAAGCCACTCCTGCGTTCTTTTGGGCTGTGTGCTTAGGGTCGGTGTCCTGTTGGAAAGTGAACCTTTGCCGCAGTCTGCCCTGAGCGTTCTGGAGCTGGTTTTCATCAAGGATCTCTCTGTACTTTGCTCCGTTCATCTTTCCCTCGATCCTGACTAGCCTCCCAGTCCCAGCTGCTGAAAAACATCCCTACAGCATGATGCCACCACCACCATGCTTCACCGTAGGGATGGTTCCAGGCATTCAGGCCAAAGTGTTCAATCTTGGTTTCATCAGCCTGAGAGTCTTGTTTCTCATGGTCTGAAAGTCTGTAGGTGCCTTTTGTCAAACTCCAAGCAGGCTGTCATGTGCCTTTTACTGATGAGTGGCATCCGTCTGGCCACTCTACCCTAAAGGCCTGATCGGTGGAGAGCTGCAGAGATGGTTGTTCTTCTGAAAGTTTCACAGAGGAACTCTGGAGCTCTGTGAGAGTGACCTTCGGGTTCTTGGTCACCTCCACTTCCCGGACAATTTCTTCGGCCTCATGGCTTGGTTTTTGCTCTGACATGCACTGTCAACTGTGGGACCTTATATAGACAGGTGTGTGCCTTTCCAAATCAAGTTGTAGAAACATCTCAAGGATGATCGATGGGAACAAGATGCACCTGAGCTCAATTTCCAGTCTCAAAGAAAAAGGGTCTGAATACTTACATAAATAAGTTGTTTCAGATTTTAAAAAATATATAAATTTGCTAACATTTTTGCAAACCTGTTTTTGCTTTGTCATTATGATGTATTGTGTGTAGATTGATGAGGATCATTTTTATTTAATCCATTTTAGAACGAGGCTGTAACGTAACAAAATGTGGGAAAAGGTCAAGGGGTCTGAATACTTTCTGAATGCGCTGTATGTACCAGATGAAAGGTACCAGCGGCCTGGCATTAGACCCAAAAGAGAACAGGAGCCATGTCCCAGGGAGACACGGTGCCGGGTCCTGCTGTAGATAGAAACAGAAAAGTCCCAGTCTTTTTGGCTAAAACACGGGAGTAAATCGTCAGTGCAAACTCGCCACTAGTCAGTTGGTTGTATTTGTTCATTTCTTATTGCAGAGATGATGTGTGGTAGCTCTTTGTTGGGCCTGAGACTGTTATTACAACTCTGATGTGAATATTCCCATACTGCTCTGCAGAAGGGGCTCATTTTGTCAATGTAATGTGTTGATGGATGTAAAGCAGTTTATGGTCTTTGAGGTGGGAGACAGTCTGGGGAAATCACTGCCTTAATGTCATAACATTCCCTGCTTGGTGATCTTTTTGTTTTGTCAACGATGTGAATGTCAAAATGACTTTTCTCCCCATGGGATTTTATATGTAAATGACTGTGACTTTTACACAGCCTCTTGTCTGACCTCTGAGCTCACTTCTTATAATTTTTACTTCATTAATCTCGACAAGCCAGAAGTAAAAACTCACGTCATTTGTCCAGATGCCATTTGTGTCACGTAGTCGACCCAGGAGAGATTAGAACGTCATTGGTCTGACAGATATTTGAGTGATTAAACATGATGAAGAACTTCTCTCATCAGATGAATGTTAGATGTCCAGGTGGATACAGTGCCTTGCGAAAGTATTCGGCCCCCTTGAACTTTGCGACCTTTTGCCACATTTCAGGCTTCAAACATAAAGATATAAAACTGTATTTTTTTGTGAAGAATCAACAACAAGTGGGACACAATCATTAAGTGGAACGACATTTATTGGATATTTCAAACTTTTTTAACAAATCAAAAACTGAAAAATTGGGCGTGCAAAATTATTCAGCCCCTTTACTTTCAGTGCAGCAAACTCTCTCCAGAAATTCAGTGAGGATCTCTGAATGATCCAATGTTGACCTAAATGACTAATGATGATAAATACAATCCACATGTGTGTAATCAAGTCTCCGTATAAATGCACCTGCACTGTGATAGTCTCAGAGGTCCGATAAAAGCGCAGAGAGCATCATGAAGAACAAGGAACACACCAGGAAGGTCCGAGATACTGTTGTGAAGAAGTTTAAAGCCGGATTTGGATACAAAAAGATTTCCCAAGCTTTAAACATCCCAAGGAGCACTGTGCAAGCGATAATATTGAAATGGAAGGAGTATCAGACCACTGCAAATCTACCAAGACCTGGCCGTCCCTCTAAACTTTCAGCTCATACAAGGAGAAGACTGATCAGAGATGCAGCCAAGAGGGCCATGATCACTCTGGATGAACTGCAGAGATCTACAGCTGAGGTGGGAGACTCTGTCCATAGGACAACAATCAGTCGTATATTGCACAAATCTGGCCTTTATGGAAGAGTGGCAAGAAGAAAGCCATTTCTTAAAGATATCCATAAAAAGTGTCGTTTAAAGTTTGCCACAAGCCACCTGGGAGACACACCAAACATGTGGAAGAAGGTGCTCTGGTCAGATGAAACCAAAATTGAACTTTTTGGCAACAATGCAAAACGTTATGTTTGGCGTAAAAGCAACACAGCTGAACACACCATCCCCACTGTCAAACATGGTGGTGGCAGCATCATGGTTTGGGCCTGCTTTTCTTCAGCAGGGACAGGGAAGATGGTTCAAATTGATGGGAAGATGGATGGAGCCAAATACAGGACCATTCTGGAAGAAAACCTGATGGAGTCTGCAAAAGACCTGAGACTGGGACGGAGATTTGTCTTCCAACAAGACAATGATCCAAAACATAAAGCAAAATCTACAATGGAATGGTTAAAAAATAAACATATCCAGGTGTTAGAATGGCCAAGTCAAAGTCCAGACCTGAATCCAATCGAGAATCTGTGGAAAGAACTGAAAACTGCTGTTCACAAATGCTCTCCATCCAACCTCACTGAGCTCGAGCTGTTTTGCAAGGAGGAATGGGAAAAAAATTCAGTCTCTCGATGTGCAAAACTGATAGAGACATACCCCAAGCGACTTACAGCTGTTATCGCAGCAAAAGGTGGCGCTACAAAGTATTAACTTAAGGGGGCTGAATAATTTTGCACGCCCAATTTTTCAGTTTTTGATTTGTTAAAAAAGTTTGAAATATCCAATAAATGTCGTTCCACTTCATGATTGTGTCCCACTTGTTGTTGATTCTTCACAAAAAAATACAGTTTTATATCTTTATGTTTGAAGCCTGAAATGTGGCAAAAGGTTGCAAAGTTCAAGGGGGCCGAATACTTTCGCAAGGCACTGTATATACACGCCAGATACACAATCCTGTTCAGAATCTCTGCCTTTCCTCTTGATAATACAACAGAGCATGAACTAACTCTATCACCCTGTTCTCCCCCCCCCCCCAAACCCCCGTTCACTCTCTTCTCCCCCAAACCCCTGTTCTCTCTCTTCTCCCCCAAACCCCTGTTCTCTCTTTTCTCCCCCAAACCCCTGTTCTCTCTCTTCTCCCCCAAACCCATGTTCTCTCTTTTCCCCCAAAAAAACCTGTTCTCTCTCTCTCTCTCCCCCAAAACCCTGTTCTCTCTCTCTCTCTCTCCCAAAACCCTGTTCTCTCTCTCTCTCTCCCAAAACCCTGTTCTCTCTCTTCTCCCCCAAAACCCTGTTCTCTCTCTTCTCCCCCAAAACCTTGTTCTCTCTCTCCCCCCCCCCCAAAACCCTGTTCTCTCTCTCTTCCCCCCCAAAACCCTGTTCTCTCTCTCTCTCTCCCCCAAAACCCTGTTCTCTCTCTCTCTCTCCCCCAAAACCCTGTTCTCTCTCTCTCTCCCCCAAAACCCTGTTCTCTCTCTTCTCCCCCAAACCCCTGTTCTCTCTCTTCCCCCCCAAACCCCTGTTCTCTCTCTTCCCCCCAAAACCCTGTTCTCTCTCTTCTCCCCCAAACCCCTGTTCTCTCTCTTCTCCCCCAAAACCCTGTTCTCTCTTCTCTCCCCCAAAACCCTGTTCTCTCTCTCTTCACCTCCAAACCCCTGTTCTCTCTCTTCTCCCCAACCCCCTTTTCTCTCTCTCCTCCCCCAACCCCCTTTTCTCTCTCTTCTTCCCCAACCCCATTTTCTCTCTCTTCTCCCCATCCCCTTAACCATCCCCCCAAACCTCCATTCTTCTCTCTTCCATCCCTCACCCCCAAATAACCCTCTCTACCCTCTTCTCCCCCCCAGTCCCAGCCCCAGTGCGCTCTCTCCACGTCCAGGGTGGTAAGCGTACTGACCGTCTCTCCATCAGCTGGCTGCCTGGGGCAGGGGAGTGGAGTGGGTACCAATTGGTCCTGTACGGTGGCCTGGAGGGCTCAACCACTACCCTGGCCGCCCAGGAGCTGGGCATGGAGCAGAGAGAACACCTGTTCCAGGGACTGGTACCTGGCCGTGTGTACCGGGCTGAGGTGGTCACACACAGTGGAGAGCTGACTAATTCTGTGTCTGCGAAGGGAAGGACGGGTCAGTACACAACCCTCTCTCTCTCTCTGTCTCTGTCTGAAAGTCATATTCATTTACAATGATCCAATGATGCCAGGGATGATAGTTGTTATAAAATGCATCCATTCTACTTAACAACTACATTGACTAGTACTACCTTAGTTAGAGAATACTCTGCACTCTGGGTCCATGTATCCATTCTACCTAACAACTATATTGACTAGTACTACCTTAGTTAGAGAATACTCTGCACTCTGGGTCCATGTATCCATTCTACTTAACAACTATATTGACTAGTACTACCTTAGTTAGAGAATACTCTGCACTCTGGGTCCATGTATCCATTCTACTTAACAACTACATTGACTAGTACTACCTTAGTTAGAGAAAACTCTGCACTCTGGGTCCATGTATCCATTCTACCTAACAACTATATTGACTAGTACTACCTTAGTTAGAGAATACTCTGCACTCTGGGTCCATGTATCCAGAGTTCAAATGACAGAGAAAATTAACACACAGAATAAGTTCAATTTATTCAAAATATTGTTGCTTGCAGTAAAGCCTGTTTCTGTCTGTGTTTTGTGCTACTTGCAGTAAAGCCTGTATCTGTCTGTGTTTTGTGCTACTTGCAGTAAAGCCTGTATCTGTCTGTGTTTTGTGCTACTTGCAGTAAAGCCTGTTTCTGTCTGTGTTTTGTGCTACTTGCAGTAAAGCCTGTTTCTGTCTGTGTTTTGTGCTACTTGCAGTGAAGCCTGTTTCTGTCTGTGTTTTGTGCTACTTGCAGTGAAGCCTGTTTCTGTCTGTGTTTTGTGCTACTTGCAGTAAAGCCTGTATCTGTCTGTGTTTTCCCCCTCAGCCCCAGAGCCTCCCTCCATGGTATCCTTCAGGGACATCAGTGGTAACAGCTCTGTAGAACTGACCTGGGATGGTCCCGCCTCTGGTGACTACGACACCTTTGACCTCCAATGGGCTCCCAGAGATTCCCTGTCAATCACAGCGCCTCAGCCAACCAGCCGCATCCTGGATGGGATGTTCCCGGGACGACTGTACAACTTCACCATCCGCACTGTCAGTGGGGGAGGAGCCAAGGGCGGGCCTATCGCCAACAGCCAGCCAATCCAGAGGAGCCTCAGAACAAGTAGGTGGAGCCTAAGAGAGAGGGATATTTGATTTACTGTTGGGGTTTAAACTGTGTTATTCATGGTTAGAGCTATAGTGTTTATGTTGGGGTTTAAACTGTGTTATTCATGGTTAGAGCTATAGTGTTTATGTTGGGATTTAAACTGTGTTATTCATGGTTAGAGCTATAGTGTTTATGTTGGGATTTAAACTGTGTTATTCATGGTTAGAGCTATAGTATTTATGTTGGGGTTTAAACTGTGTTATTCATGGTTAGAGCTATAGTATTTATGTTGGGATTTAAACTGTGTTATTCATGGTTAGAGCTATAGTGTTTATGTTGGGGTTTAAACTGTGTTATTCATGGTTAGAGCTATAGTGTTTATGTTGGGATTTAAACTGTGTTATTCATGGTTAGAGCTATAGTGTTTATGTTGGGATTTAAACTGTGTTATTCATGGTTAGAGCTATAGTGTTTATGTTGGGATTTAAACTGTGTTATTCATGGTTAGAGCTATAGTGTTTATGTTGGGATTTAAACTGTGTTATTCATGGTTAGAGCTATAGTGTTTATGTTGGGATTTAAACTGTGTTATTCATGGTTAGAGCTATAGTGTTTATGTTGGGATTTAAACTGTGTTATTCATGGTTAGAGCTATAGTATTTATGTTGGGATTTAAACTGTGTTATTTATGGTTAGAGTTATAGTATTTATGTTGGGGTTTAAGCTGTGTTATTCATGGTTAGAGCTATAGTATTTATGTTGGGGTTTAAACTGTGTTATTCATGGTTAGAGTTATAGTATTTATGGTTAGAGTTATAGTATTTATGGTTAGAGTTATAGTGTTTATGTTGGGGTTTAAACTGTGTTATTCATGGTTAGGGTTATAGTGTTTATGTTGGAGTTTAAATTGTGTTATTCATGGTTAGGGTTATGGTGTTTATGTTGGGTTTAAACTGTGTTATTCATGGTTAGAGTTATAGTATTTATGGTTAGGGTTATAGTGTTTATGTTGGGGTTTAAACTGTGTTATTCATGGTTAGGGTTATAGTATTTATGTTGGGATTTAAACTGTGTTATTCATGGTTAGGGTTATAGTGTTTATGTTGGAGTTTAAATTGTGTTATTCATGGTTAGGGTTATGGTGTTTATGTTGGGTTTAAACTGTGTTATTCATGGTTAGAGTTATAGTATTTATGGTTAGGGTTATAGTGTTTATGTTGGGGTTTAAACTGTGTTATTCATGGTTAGAGTTATAGTGTTTATGTTGGGGTTTAAACTGTGTTATTCATGGTTAGAGTTATAGTATTTATTGGACTGGTAGAATTCCATGAAAACAATTCAAACCTGATTGGTGGGAAGTACTTCCAACATCAGCCACTAGAGGGAAGCACACAACTGATCAAGGGAAAGAGACCTGTGCACTCAAGTGAAATTTAAAAAAAAATATATTACCTTTATTTAACTAGGCAAGTCAGTTAAGAACAAATTATTATTTTCAATGACAGCCTAGGAACAGTGGGGCAGAACTGACAGATTTGTACCTTGTCAGCTCGGGGATTTGAACTTGCAACCTTTCGGTTACTAGTCCAACGCTCTAACCACTAGGCTACCTTGACTGTGAGAGGGTAAATGAAAGTGTGTGTGTGTGTGGGCGGGGGGGGGGGGGGTTGTTTGAAGTTCTTATTTAAATCCCACGTTGAGCTTGGCTCTCTGGGGAAGAGATGGTTTGGAGCAGGATGAGGCCAAACAGAATATAGAATCAAGGTCCGGAACTGAGAGAGATTCTAAAAGGGCTTCTGGGTTCTGCATCCTGTCCTACTTTACACACACACACACACACACACACACACACACACACACACACACACACACACACACACACACACATACACACACACAAACACCGCCACACACACACACACACACACACACACACACACACATCTAGATAATGAAAGGTATTGGTTGATGAAGAGGTTCAACAGGACATCTAGATAATGAATGGTATTGGTTGATGAAGAGGTTCAACAGGACATCTAGATAATGAATGGTATTGGTTGATGAAGAGGTTCAACAGGACATCTAGATAATGAAAGGTATTGGTTGATGAAGAGGTTCAACAGGACATCTAGATAATGAATGGTATTGGTTGATGAAGAGGTTCAACAGGACATCTAGATAATGAAAGGTATTGATTGATGAAGAGGTTCAACAGGACATCTAGATAATGAAAGGTATTGGTTGATGAAGAGGTTCAACAGGACATCTAGATAATGAAAGGTATTGGTTGATGAAGAGGTTCAACAGGACATCTAGATAATGAAAGGTATTGGTTGATGAAGAGGTTCAACAGGACATCTAGATAATGAAAGGTATTGGTTGATGAAGAGGTTCAACAGGACATCTAGATAATGAAAGGTATTGGTTGATGAAGAGGTTCAACAGGACATCTAGATAATGAAAGGTATTGGTTGATGAAGAGGTTCAACAGGACATCTAGATAATGAAAGGTATTGGTTGATGAAGAGGTTCAACAGGACATCTAGATAATGAAAGGTATTGGTTGATGAAGAGGTTCAACAGGACATCTAGATAATGAAAGGTATTGGTTGATGAAGAGGTTCAACAGGACATCTAGATAATGAATGGTTTCATCTTCAACCGTCCTCTCAGTGACAGTGCTGCTCTTAATAACCTAAGCTTTGCTCAATAAATCATACATTCAAACACACACACATAGATGTACACACACACATAGATGAACACACACACACACACATACATGGATGTACACACACACATTGATGGAGAACCTGCCTCTGCCTGGCTCGTAGTGTAACTTAAAGTTGCAAATGAGTTCTTCTCTATTCTCATAAATTCTTATGTCCCAAATTGCACCCTACACATTATTTTGGTGCACTAGTTTTACCACTGCCCATAAGAGAGTCAGGTCAAAAGTAGTGCACTTCGTAGGGAATAGGGTCCCATTTGGGGAACACATCGTTTTTCCCCCTCTGGTCTGGGATATGAATCTTCCTTCAGCGTCTGGCTCATGACAACCCTTAGACTCTTATCACTTTCCATTTCAATATAAAGGGCATAACTGCTTAATGGTATGGCAAATATTACCCTGCCCCAGGCTTTTCAAACATCGGACCATTTCTTTCCATTTTCACCTAAAATGACACACCCAAATCTAAGTTTAGATTTGTCATAATCATCTTTATGTGGGTATAAGTTAGTCTTGGACATCGCCATTTTTCTTTACACTGTACACACCTGGCTGAAGAGAAAAAGGAGAGTGGTGAGAATGTGTCATACTTCCTGTGCAGGAGACGGTAGTAATGGCTGTGACAGTCATGGCATTTTGGGTGACAGGAACTGATCAGCCAAATGACTGCAGTCACAGTAAAAAAAATGTTAGAATAGCAAAAATAAATATATACAGTACTGCTCAGACGTTAGGACACACCTACTCATTCCAGGGCTTACAGTACTGCTCAGACGTTAGGACACACCTTCTCATTCCAGGGTTTACAGTACTGCTCAGACGTTAGGACACACCTTCTCATTCCAGGGTTTACAGTACTGCTCAGACGTTAGGACACACCTTCTCATTCCAGGGTTTACAGTACTGCTCAGACGTTAGGACACACCTACTCATTCCAGGGTTTACAGTACTGCTCAGACGTTAGGACACACCTTCTCATTCCAGGGCTTACAGTACTGCTCAGACGTTAGGACACACCTTCTCATTCCAGGGTTTACAGTACTGCTCAGACGTTAGGACACACCTTCTCATTCCAGGGTTTACAGTACTGCTCAGACGTTAGGACACACCTTCTCATTCCAGGGTTTACAGTACTGCTCAGACGTTAGGACACACCTTCTCATTCCAGGGCTTACAGTACCAGTCAGACGTTAGGACACACCTACTCATTCCAGGGTTTACAGTACTGCTCAGACGTTAGGACACACCTTCTCATTCCAGGGCTTACAGTACTGCTCAGACGTTAGGACACACCTTCTCATTCCAGGGCTTACAGTACTGCTCAGACGTTAGGACACACCTTCTCATTCCAGGGCTTACAGTACTGCTCAGACGTTAGGACACACCTTCTCATTCCAGGGCTTACAGTACTGCTCAGACGTTAGGACACACCTTCTCATTCCAGGGTTTACAGTACTGCTCAGACGTTAGGACACACCTTCTCATTCCAGGGCTTACAGTACTGCTCAGACGTTAGGACACACCTTCTCATTCCAGGGTTTACAGTACTGCTCAGACGTTAGGACACACCTTCTCATTCCAGGGTATTTCCTACATTGTAGAATAGCAGTGAAGACATCAAAACTATGAAATAACACATATGGAATCATGTAGTAACCAAAATAGTGTTAAACAAATAGAAATGTATTTGAGATGTTAGATTCTTCCAAGTAGCCACCCTTTTCCTTGATGACAGCTTTTAGGAAAACATGTTCTTCTCTCCTCCTCTCCTGTCTGCATGTGCTGCCATGGAAATAGACTGGACAGGAGGTGCATCAAGTCAATTATGGCATGATGGCTGGATTGGCAGCTATTGCGATTGTACCCACAGGAGCAAAGCAGGAAGTATAATATGTGATGTGATTTGTTGATTCAACTCAACTGACATTACAAAAATACCTTCTATTACATGAAAACATTCTACAATTTTTTGCATCACAATTACCAGGCAGCCATTGTGAGTTTACCAGTCAAGTTGTCAGGGTGAGAGGTTCCAAGCCTGTTCTATTCATTCTATTGACCAGTCATATTACCAGGCAGCCATTGTGAGTTTACCAGTCAAGTTGTCAGGGTGAGAGGTTCCAAGCCTGTTCTATTCATTCTATTGACCAGTCATATTACCAGGGTTACAGGTTCTATTCATTCTATTTACCAGTCATATTACCAGGGTTAGTGGTTCTATTCATTCTATTTACCAGTCATATTACCAGGGTTACAGGTTCTATTCATTCTATTTACCAGGGTTACAGGTTCTATTCATTCTATTTACCAGTCATATTACCAGGGTTAGAGGTTCTATTCATTCTATTTACCAGTCATTTTACCAGGGTTAGAGGTTCTATTCATTCGATTTACCAGGGTTAGAGGTTCTATTCATTCTATTTACCAGTCATATTACCAGGGTTAGAGGTTATATTCATTCTATTTACCAGTCATATTACCAGGGTTACAGGTTCTATTCATTCTATTTACCAGTCATATTACCAGGGTTACAGGTTCTATTCATTCTATTTACCAGGGTTAGAGGTTCTATTAATTCTATTTACCAGTCATATTACCAGGGTTAGAGGTTCTATTCATTCTATTTACCAGTCATATTACCAGGGTTGGAGGTTCTATTCATTCTATTTACCAGTCATATTACCAGGGTTACAAGTTCTATTCATTCTATTTACCAGTCATATTACCGGGGTTAGAGGTTCTATTCATTCTATTTACCAGGGTTAGAGGTTCTATTCATTCTATTTACCAGTCATATTACCAGGGTTAGAGGTTCTATTCATTATATTTACCAGTCATATTACCAGGGTTAGAGGTTCTATTCATTCTATTTACCAGTCATATTACCAGGGTTAGAGATTCTATTCATTCTATTTACCAGTCATATTGCCAGGGTTAGAGGTTCTATTCATTCTATTTACCAGTCATATTACCAGGGTTAGAGGTTCTATTCATTCTATTTACCAGTCATATTACCAGGGTTAGAGGTTCTATTCATTCTATTTACCAGTCATTTTACCAGGGTTAGAGGTTCTATTCATTCGATTTACCAGGGTTAGAGGTTCTATTCATTCTATTTACCAGTCATATTACCAGGGTTAGAGGTTATATTCATTCTATTTACCAGTCATATTACCAGGGTTACAGGTTCTATTCATTCTATTTACCAGTCATATTACCAGGGTTACAGGTTCTATTCATTCTATTTACCAGGGTTAGAGGTTCTATTAATTCTATTTACCAGTCATATTACCAGGGTTAGAGGTTCTATTCATTCTATTTACCAGTCATATTACCAGGGTTGGAGGTTCTATTCATTCTATTTACCAGTCATATTACCAGGGTTACAAGTTCTATTCATTCTATTTACCAGTCATATTACCGGGGTTAGAGGTTCTATTCATTCTATTTACCAGGGTTAGAGGTTCTATTCATTCTATTTACCAGTCATATTACCAGGGTTAGAGGTTCTATTCATTATATTTACCAGTCATATTACCAGGGTTAGAGGTTCTATTCATTCTATTTACCAGTCATATTACCAGGGTTAGAGATTCTATTCATTCTATTTACCAGTCATATTGCCAGGGTTAGAGGTTCTATTCATTCTATTTACCAGTCATATTACCAGGGTTAGAGGTTCTATTCATTCTATTTACCAGTCATATTACCAGGGTTAGAGGTTCTATTCATTCTATTTACCAGTCATATTACCAGGGTTACAGGTTCTGTTCATTCTATTTACCAGGGTTAGATGTTCTATTTATTCTATTTACCAGGGTTAGAGGTTCTATTCATTCTATTTACCAGTCATATTACCAGGGTTAGAGGTTCTATTCATTCTATTTACCAGTCATTTTACCAGGGTTAGAGGTTCTATTCATTCTATTTACCAGTCATATTACCAGGGTTACAGGTTCTATTCATTCTATTTACCAGTCATATTACCAGGGTTACAGGTTCTATTCATTCTATTTACCAGGGTTAGAGGTTCTATTCATTATATTTACCAGTCATATTACCAGGGTTAGAGGTTCTATTCATTCTATTTACCAGTCATATTACCAGGGTTGGAGGTTCTATTCATTCTATTTACCAGTCATATTACCAGGGTTACAAGTTCTATTCATTCTATTTACCAGTCATATTACCGGGGTTAGAGGTTCTATTCATTCTATTTACCAGGGTTAGAGGTTCTATTCATTCTATTTACCAGTCATATTACCAGGGTTAGAGGTTCTATTCATTATATTTACCAGTCATATTACCAGGGTTAGAGGTTCTATTCATTCTATTTACCAGTCATATTACCAGGGTTAGAGATTCTATTCATTCTATTTACCAGTCATATTGCCAGGGTTAGAGGTTCTATTCATTCTATTTACCAGTCATATTACCAGGGTTAGAGGTTCTATTCATTCTATTTACCAGTCATATTACCAGGGTTAGAGGTTCTATTCATTCTATTTACCAGTCATTTTACCAGGGTTAGAGGTTCTATTCATTCGATTTACCAGGGTTAGAGGTTCTATTCATTCTATTTACCAGTCATATTACCAGGGTTAGAGGTTATATTCATTCTATTTACCAGTCATATTACCAGGGTTACAGGTTCTATTCATTCTATTTACCAGTCATATTACCAGGGTTACAGGTTCTATTCATTCTATTTACCAGGGTTAGAGGTTCTATTAATTCTATTTACCAGTCATATTACCAGGGTTAGAGGTTCTATTCATTCTATTTACCAGTCATATTACCAGGGTTGGAGGTTCTATTCATTCTATTTACCAGTCATATTACCAGGGTTACAAGTTCTATTCATTCTATTTACCAGTCATATTACCGGGGTTAGAGGTTCTATTCATTCTATTTACCAGGGTTAGAGGTTCTATTCATTCTATTTACCAGTCATATTACCAGGGTTAGAGGTTCTATTCATTATATTTACCAGTCATATTACCAGGGTTAGAGGTTCTATTCATTCTATTTACCAGTCATATTACCAGGGTTAGAGATTCTATTCATTCTATTTACCAGTCATATTGCCAGGGTTAGAGGTTCTATTCATTCTATTTACCAGTCATATTACCAGGGTTAGAGGTTCTATTCATTCTATTTACCAGTCATATTACCAGGGTTAGAGGTTCTATTCATTCTATTTACCAGTCATATTACCAGGGTTACAGGTTCTGTTCATTCTATTTACCAGGGTTAGATGTTCTATTTATTCTATTTACCAGGGTTAGAGGTTCTATTCATTCTATTTACCAGTCATATTACCAGGGTTAGAGGTTCTATTCATTCTATTTACCAGTCATTTTACCAGGGTTAGAGGTTCTATTCATTCTATTTACCAGTCATATTACCAGGGTTACAGGTTCTATTCATTCTATTTACCAGTCATATTACCAGGGTTACAGGTTCTATTCATTCTATTTACCAGGGTTAGAGGTTCTATTCATTATATTTACCAGTCATATTACCAGGGTTAGAGGTTCTATTCATTCTATTTACCAGTCATATTACCAGGGTTACAGGTTCTATTCATTCTATTTACCAGGGTTAGAGGTTCTATTCATTATATTTACCAGGGTTAGAGGTTATATTCATTCTATTTACCAGTCATATTACCAGGGTTAGAGGTTCTATTCATTCTATTTACCAGTCATATTACCAGGGTTAGAGGTTCTATTCATTCTATTTACCAGTCATATTACCAGGGTTAGAGGTTCTATTCATTCTATTTACCAGGGTTAGAGGTTCTATTCATTCTATTTACCAGGGTTACAGGTTCTATTCATTCTATTTACCAGTCATATTACCAGGGTTAGAGGTTCTATTCATTCTATTTACCAGTCATATTACCAGGGTTAGAGGTTCTATTCATTCTATTTATCAGGGTTAGAGGTTCTATACATTCTATTTACCAGGGTTACAGGTTCTATTCATTTTATTTACCAGTCATATTACCAGGGTTACAGGTTCTATTCATTCTATTTACCAGTCATATTACCAGGGTTAGAGGTTCTTTTCATTCTATTTACCAGTCATATTACCAGGGTTAGAGGTTCTATTCATTCTATTTACCAGTCATATTACCAGGGTTAGAGGTTCTATTAATTATATTTACCAGTCATATTACCAGGGTTAGAGGTTCTATTCATTCTATTTACCAGTCATATTACCAGGGTTAGAGGTTCTATTCATTCTATTTACCAGGGTTAGAGGTTCTATTCATTCTATTTACCAGTCATATTACCAGGGTTAGAGGTTCTATTCATTCTATTTACCAGGGTTAGAGGTTCTATTCATTCTATTTACCAGTCATATTACCAGGGTTAGAGGTTCTATTCATTCTATTTACCAGTCATATTACCAGGGTTAGAAGTTCTATTCATTCTATTTACCAGTCATATTACCAGGGTTACAGGTTCTATTCATTCTATTTACCAGGGTTAGAGGTTCTATTCATTCTATTTACCAGGGTTAGAGGTTCTATTCATTCTATTTTCCAGTCATATTACCAGGGTTAGAGGTTCTATTCATTCTATTTACCAGTCAAATTACCAGGGTTAGAGGTTCTATTCATTATATTTACCAGTCATATTACCAGGGTTAGAGGTTCTATTCATTCTATTTACCAGTCATATTACCAGGGTTACAGGTTCTATTCATTCTATTTACCAGTCATATTACCAGGGTTAGAGGTTCTATTCATTCTATTTACCAGTCATATTACCAGGGTTAGAAGTTCTATTCATTCTATTTACCAGTCATATTACCAGGGTTAGAGGTTCTATTCATTCTATTTACCAGGGTTAGAGGTTCTATTCATTCTATTTACCAGTCATATTACCAGGGTTAGAGGTTCTATTCATTCTATATACCAGAGTTAGAGGTTCTATTCATTCTGTTTACCAGTCATATTACCAGGGTTAGAGGTTCTATTCATTCCATTCACCAGGGTTGGAGGTTCTAATCATTCTATTTACCAGGGTTAGAGGTTCTATTCATTCTATTTACCAGTCATATTACCAGGGTTACAGGTTCTATTCATTCTATTTACCAGTCATATTACCAGGGTTAGAGGTTCTATTCATTCTATTTACCAGTCATATTACCAGGGTTACAGGTTCTATTCATTCTATTTACCAGTCATATTACCAGGGTTAGAGGTTCTATTCATTATATTTACCAGTCATATTACCAGGGTTAGAGGTTCTATTCATTCTATTTACCAGTCATATTACCGGGGTTAGAGGTTCTATTCATTCTATTTACCAGTCATATTACCAGGGTTAGAGGTTCTATTCATTCTATTTACCAGTCATATTACCAGGGTTAGAGGTTCTATTCATTCTATTTACCAGTCATATTACCAGGGTTAGAAGTTCTATTCATTCTATTTACCAGTCATATTACCAGGGTTAGAGGTTCTATTCATTCTATTTACCAGTCATATTACCAGGGTTAGAGGTTCTATTCATTCTATTTACCAGTCATATTACCAGGGTTAGAAGTTCTATTCATTCTATTTACCAGTCATATTACCAGGGTTAGTGGTTCTATTCATTCTATTTACCAGTCATATTACCAGGGTTACAGGTTCTATTCATTCTATTTACCAGGGTTAGAGGTTCTATTCATTCTATTTACCAGAGTTAGAGGTTCTATTAATTCTGTTTACCAGTCATATTACCAGGGTTAGAGGTTCTATTCATTCTATTTACCAGGGTTACAGGTTCTATTCATTCTATTTACCAGGGTTACGGGTTCTATTCATTCTATTTACCAGTCATATTACCAGGGTTAGAGGTTCTATTAATTCTATTTACCAGTCATTTTACCAGGGTTAGAGGTTCTATTCATTCGATTTACCAGGGTTAGAGGTTCTATTCATTCTATTTACCAGTCATATTACCAGGGTTAGAGGTTATATTCATTCTATTTACCAGTCATATTACCAGGGTTACAGGTTCTATTCATTCTATTTACCAGTCATATTACCAGGGTTAGAAGTTCTATTCATTCTATTTACCAGTCATATTACCAGGGTTAGAGGTTCTATTCATTCTATTTACCAGTCATATTACCAGGGTTAGAGGTTCTATTCATTCTATTTACCAGTCATATTACCAGGGTTGGAGGTTCTATTCATTCTATTTACCAGTCATATTACCAGGGTTACAAGTTCTATTCATTCTATTTACCAGTCATATTACCGGGGTTAGAGGTTCTATTCATTCTATTTACCAGGGTTAGAGGTTCTATTCATTCTATTTACCAGTCATATTACCAGGGTTAGAGGTTCTATTCATTCTATTTACCAGGGTTAGAGGTTCTATTCATTCTATTTACCAGGGTTACAGGTTCTATTCATTCTATTTACCAGTCATATTACCAGGGTTAGAGGTTCTATTCATTCTATTTACCAGTCATATTACCAGGGTTAGAGGTTCTATTCATTCTATTTATCAGGGTTAGAGGTTCTATACATTCTATTTACCAGGGTTACAGGTTCTATTCATTTTATTTACCAGTCATATTACCAGGGTTACAGGTTCTATTCATTCTATTTACCAGGGTTAGAGGTTCTATTCATTCTATTTACCAGTCATATTACCAGGGTTAGAGGTTCTATTCATTCTATTTACCAGGGTTAGAGGTTCTATTCATTCTATTTACCAGGGTTACAGGTTCTATTCATTCTATTTACCAGTCATATTACCAGGGTTAGAGGTTCTATTCATTCTATTTACCAGTCATATTACCAGGGTTAGAGGTTCTATTCATTCTATTTATCAGGGTTAGAGGTTCTATACATTCTATTTACCAGGGTTACAGGTTCTATTCATTTTATTTACCAGTCATATTACCAGGGTTACAGGTTCTATTCATTCTATTTACCAGTCATATTACCAGGGTTAGAGGTTCTTTTCATTCTATTTACCAGTCATATTACCAGGGTTAGAGGTTCTATTCATTCTATTTACCAGTCATATTACCAGGGTTAGAGGTTCTATTAATTATATTTACCAGTCATATTACCAGGGTTAGAGGTTCTATTCATTCTATTTACCAGTCATATTACCAGGGTTAGAGGTTCTATTCATTCTATTTACCAGGGTTAGAGGTTCTATTCATTCTATTTACCAGTCATATTACCAGGGTTAGAGGTTCTATTCATTCTATTTACCAGGGTTAGAGGTTCTATTCATTCTATTTACCAGTCATATTACCAGGGTTAGAGGTTCTATTCATTCTATTTACCAGTCATATTACCAGGGTTAGAAGTTCTATTCATTCTATTTACCAGTCATATTACCAGGGTTACAGGTTCTATTCATTCTATTTACCAGGGTTAGAGGTTCTATTCATTCTATTTACCAGGGTTAGAGGTTCTATTCATTCTATTTTCCAGTCATATTACCAGGGTTAGAGGTTCTATTCATTCTATTTACCAGTCAAATTACCAGGGTTAGAGGTTCTATTCATTATATTTACCAGTCATATTACCAGGGTTAGAGGTTCTATTCATTCTATTTACCAGTCATATTACCAGGGTTACAGGTTCTATTCATTCTATTTACCAGTCATATTACCAGGGTTAGAGGTTCTATTCATTCTATTTACCAGTCATATTACCAGGGTTAGAAGTTCTATTCATTCTATTTACCAGTCATATTACCAGGGTTAGAGGTTCTATTCATTCTATTTACCAGGGTTAGAGGTTCTATTCATTCTATTTACCAGTCATATTACCAGGGTTAGAGGTTCTATTCATTCTATATACCAGAGTTAGAGGTTCTATTCATTCTGTTTACCAGTCATATTACCAGGGTTAGAGGTTCTATTCATTCCATTCACCAGGGTTGGAGGTTCTAATCATTCTATTTACCAGGGTTAGAGGTTCTATTCATTCTATTTACCAGTCATATTACCAGGGTTACAGGTTCTATTCATTCTATGTACCAGTCATATTACCAGGGTTACAGGTTCTATTCATTCTATTTACCAGTCATATTACCAGGGTTAGAGGTTATATTCATTCTATTTACCAGGGTTAGAGGTTCTATTCATTCTATTTACCAGTCATATTACCAGGGTTAGAGGTTCTATTCATTCTATTTACCAGGGTTAGAGGTTCTATTCGTTCTATTTACCAGGGTTAGAGGTTCTATTCATTCTATTTACCAGTCATATTACCAGGGTTAGAGGTTCTATTCATTCTATATACCAGTCATATTACCAGGGTTACAGGTTCTATTCATTCTATTTACCAGTCATATTACCAGGGTTACAGGTTCTATTCATTCTATTTACCAGTCATATTACCAGGGTTACAGGTTCTATTAATTCTATTTACCAGGGTTAGAGGTTCTATTCATTCTATTTACCAGTCATATTACCAGGGTTACAGGTTCTATTCATTCTATTTACCAGTCATATTTCCAGGGTTACAGGTTCTATTCATTCTATTTACCAGGGTTAGAGGTTCTATTCATTCTATTTACCAGTCATATTACCAGGGTTAGAGGTTCTATTCATTCTATTTACCAGTCAAATTACCAGGGTTAGAGGTTCTATTCATTCTATTTACCAGTCATATTACCAGGGTTAGAGGTTCTATTCATTCTATTTACCAGTCATATTACCAGGGTTAGAGGTTCTATTCATTCTATTTACCAGTCATATTACCAGGGTTAGAGGTTCTATTCATTCTATTTACCAGTCATATTACCAGGGTTAGAGGTTCTATTCATTCTATTTACCAGGGTTACAGGTTCTATTCATTCTATTTACCAGTCATATTACCAGGGTTAGTGGTTCTATTCATTATATTTACCAGTCATATTACCAGGGTTAGAGGTTCTATTCATTCTATTTACCAGGGTTACAGGTTCTATTCATTCTTTTTACCAGGGTTAGAGGTTCTATTCATTCTATTTACCAGGGTTAGAGGTTCTATTCATTCTATTTACCAGGGTTAGAGGTTCTATTCATTCTATTTACCAGTCATATTACCAGGGTTACAGGTTCTATTCATTCTATTTACCAGTCATTCTGGTAAACAACCAAGGCCCCTTGACCACTACAGCCCAATCTACTAACTTCTACATCAGTTTGACCTGGTCCAAGATAACATGGCATGGTGCTGAGTCTTAAAACCAGTCGACTCAAAACGTGTTTCCATAAGAATGAGTCCACAGAGAGCAAGTGGATTTACAACAAATATTTTGAGTGAATATGTAAATGCCTTTATAGTGCTATCATCAATATGAAGCTTCAGACTAGTTGAGGTCCCTCTAAGGTAGATACAGAAGCTAGTGTCAGTGTGTATATCTCTTTGGAACCGTGTGTCACGCAGACCACACACTTCCATTGAACCCTGTTATTGAGTCGTGTGTGTGTGTGTGTGTATAGTGTGGGCTAACGCAGACCGTTGTTTTCCTTTTGAAAAAGGCAGACAGTCCAAGGGCACGGGAACAAAACACACCTCTCAAAATATTATTCTTGGCCTCTGTGCTCATTTGCTTTCACACTGTTATGTAGAGAGCCTTTCTATTCAACCGGTCCCTGACCACTTTGTCCTCAGTCTGATGTGACGTACTGTAGAGCCTCTTATGGTCGGTGGTGAGTCAGCAAAACTCATAATGCTCTGCCTGGCTCCTATTGTATCCTCACTCCTGGCCAATGATTGAAGTCTGATTGAAGCCTCCAGTAAAACAGTAAAAAGTGCTTTTTTTTTCATGTGTCCTCTGTCTCTCACTGCTAGCAAGGCTGAAGATGCCCTTATTAGGACAGATCATTATTCCATCAGGAAGCTTTTAGATACATGGGCCCAGGGCCTTTGCTAACTAACATTGCTGGTCCCTTAGTTTAGAATTCTTTCTCATTTTATGCAAATAGTTATGGGATGTTAGAGTCCTTTTGTTTTAAATGTGTTATCTTCAACCCAGACTGCTAGTGCATAGTTAGGAAGGTAGAGTAGACAGGGGGCAGGAAGGTAGAGGAGACAGGGGAGAGGAAGGTAGAGGAGACAGGGGGCAGGAAGGTAGAGGAGACAGGGGATAGGAAGGTAGAGGAAACAGGGAGCAGGAAGGTAGAGGAGACGGGGCAGGAAGGTAGAGGAGACAGGGGATAGGAAGGTGGAGGAAACAGGGAGCAGGAAGGTAGAGGAGACAGGGGGCAGGAAGGTAGAAGAGAGGGGGCAGGAAGGTAGAGGAAACAGGAGATAGGAAGGTAGAGGAGACAGGGGGCAGGAAGGTAGAGGAAACAGTAGATATGAAGGTAGAGGAGACAGGAGATAGGAAGGTAGAGGAGACAGGAGATAGGTAGGTAGAGGAGACAGGAGATAGGAAGGTAGAGGAGACAGGGGGCAGGAAGGTAGAGGAGACAGAGGTCAGGTAGGTAGAGGAAACAGGTGGTAGGAAGGTAGAGGAGACAGAGGTTGGTTGTCACAGTGCTCCTAACTAAAGCTCCCGAAGGTAATACTGTAGTTCTCGTCTCAGGGCTATGAGACCCTGAGCTCAATGGTTCTAAAACTCCCTGCACTAAAACGTCATGCCATGCTTTCTTGGACTAGGGACTTTGTGTAATCACAGTCAAATTTACCTGAATAAATAAAGGTCTATTAAATATTAATCAATCAACCAATCAATCGATCGATCAATCAAAGAATCAATCCTAAATGTTCCCTCTCTTCCTCCCAGACCCATCCAGACTGCGGAACATGCACTGTTTCCCCCAGAGTTCCTCATCCATCTCCTGTTCCTGGACCTTCCCTGATTCCCACTGGGACTCCTATACCGTGGAGGTAATGTAACATCTCTCACAAACACACACTCTCTTTATGTCTTGTCTTATTATTGTACAAGTTGAGGTCAGGGTGTCTGATACCATTTCTCCAACTTTACTAAAGGCTTTGCAGGGATGTAGGATACCGTGTCAGTTGTGCAACTGAATGCATTCAACTGAAATGTGTCTTCCTCATTTAAGCCAACCCCTCTAAACTGCCTTAATTAACATCCACACCCAGGGAACGATGGGTTAACTGCCTTGTTCGGGGCAGGGATTCAGGGATTCGATCCAGCAACCTTTCGGTTAACCCATACATAAACTATGTGGACACCCCTGTAAATTGGTGGATTTGGGCTATTTCAGCAACACCCGTTGCTGACAGATGTATAAAATCACCCACACAGCCATGCAATCTCCATAGACGGCAGGTAGCCTAGTGGTTAGAGGCAGGTAGCCTAGTGATTAGAGGTAGGTAGCCTAGTGGTTAGAGGCAGGTAGCCTAGTGGTTAGAGGCAGGTAGCCTAGTGGTTAGAGGCAGGTAGCCTAGTGGTTAGAGGCAGGTAGCCTAGTGGTTAGAGGCAGGTAGCCTAGTGGTTAGAGGCAGGTAGCCTAGTGGTTAGAGGCAGGTAGCCTAGTGGTTAGAGGCAGGTACCCTAGTGGTTAGAGGCAGGTATCCTAGTGGTTAGAGGCAGCGTAGCCTAGTGGTTAGAGGCAGGTACCCTAGTGGTTAGAGGCAGGTAGCCTAGTGGTTAGAGGCAGGTAGCCTAGTGGTTAGAGGCAGGTAGCCTAGTGATTAGAGGCAGGTAGCCTAGTGGTTAGAGGCATGTACCCTAGTGGTTAGAGCCATATAGCCTAGTGGTTAGAGCCAGGTAGCCTAGTGGTTAGAGGCAGGTACATAGTGGTTAGAGCATTGGACTAGTAACGGGAAGGTTGCAAGATCAAATCCCTGAGCTGACAAGGTCGTTCTGCCCCTAAACACAAGCAGTTGACCCACTGGGCCGTTATTGAAAATAAGAATTTGTTCTTAACTGACTTGCCTGGTAAAATAGACAAACACTGGCAGTGGAATAGCCCAGTAGAATAGCCCAGTAGAATAGCCCAGTATAATAGCCCGTACGGAATAGCCCAGTAGAATAGCCCAGTAGAATAGCCCAGTAGAATAGCCCAGTAGAATAGCCCGTACGGAAGAGCTCAGTGAATTTCAACGTGACACCGTCATAGGATACAACAGTTTGTCAAATTTCTGCCCTGCTCGAGCTGCCCCAGACAAGGAGTGGACTATTAAAGTTGTCAGTATGTTGAAAACATGGAGTGGACTATTAAAGTTGTCAGTATGTTGAAAACATGGAGTGGACTATTAAAGTTGTCAGTATGTTGAAAACATGGAGTGGACTATTAAAGTTGTCAGTATGTTGAAAACATGGAGTGGACTATTAAAGTTGTCAGTATGTTGAAAACATGGAGTGGACTGTTAAAGTTGTCAGTATGTTGAAAACATGGAGTGGACTGTTAAAGTTGTCAGTATGTTGAAAACATGGAGTGGACTATTAAAGTTGTCAGTATGTTGAAAACATGGAGTGGACTATTAAAGTTGTCAGTATGTTGAAAACAAGGAGTGGACTTAGGTAATCAGTTGTCAGTATGTTGAAAACATGGAGTGGACTTAGGTAATCAGTTGTCAGTATGTTGAAAACATGGAGTGGACTTAGGTAATCAGTTGTCAGTATGTTGAAAACATGGAGTGGACTTAGGTAATCAGTTGTCAGTATGTTGAAAACAAGGAGTGGACTACAGTAATGTCCACTACATTCCAGGTGCGTCAGCAGGACAGCTGGGAGCTGGTGTACGCCCTGCGTCTGGCCCGGGATAGTACCTTACTCAGCCTGGAGAACCTACAGCCTTACAGGAGATACAACGTGGCTGTCAGAGTGGCCTCAGCTGGACTCAGCAGCCCCGCCGTGGAGGAGAACGTGGTCACCATGATCGACCGTGAGTAACTACCTATACCGGCTGACAACCGGAGTTGTATCATAGACCCCATCCTAGAGTAGAGTTTATCTGCTGTAAGATCCAGACCCACAATCACCATGACAACAAACCAGGTCACCGCACAGAACCACCACACCAGATGACGCCAAACAAGTGACACAATGGTTGGTGGGATTTAGCTGTCCCAACATGCTGATACGTGACCTGACCCATTAAATGACCTGTTAAATGACCTGTTAATTGACCTGTTAAATGACCTGCTAAATGACCTGCTAAATGACCTGTTAATTGACCTGCTAAATGACCTGGTAAATGACCTGCTAAATGACCAGCTAACTGACCTGTTAAATGACCTGCTAAATGACCTGGTAAATGACCTGCTAAATGACCTGCTAACTGACCTGTTAAATGACCTGGTAAATGACCCATTAAATGACCTGCTAAATGACCTGTTAAATGACCTGTTAAATGACCTGCTAAATGACCTGCTAAATGACCTGGTAAATGACCTGTTAAATGACCTGCTAAATGACCTGTTAAATGACCTGCTAAATGACCAGCTAACTGACCTGTTAAATGACCTGCTAAATGACCTGGTAAATGACCTGGTAAATGACCTGCTAAATGACCTTTGACATGCTCCAGGTACATGCGCTGTCTGACAGTCTAAACTTGTATGAGTTGTATGAGTACCACCAGTGTTTCTACCAGACCACTATCAGTAGTAGTGTTTCTACCAGTAGTAGTGTTTCTACCAGACCACTAACAGTAGTATTGTTTCTACCAGTAGTAGTGTTTCTACCAGACCACTAACAGTAGTAGTGTTTCGATCAGTAGTAGTGTAGTAGTGTTTCTACCAGTAGTAGTGTAGTAGTGTTTCTAACAGTAGTAGTGTTTCTACCAGTAGTAGTGTTTCTAACAGTAGTAGTGTTTCTACCAGTAGTAGTGTTTCTACCAGTAGTAGTGTTTCTACCAGTAGTAGTGTAGTAGTGTTTCTACCAGTAGTAGTGTTTCTACCAGTAGTAGTGTTTCTACCAGTAGTAGTGTTTCTACCAGTAGTAGTGTAGTAGTGTTTCTACCAGTAGTAGTGTTTCTACCAGTAGTAGTGTAGTAGTGTTTCTACCAGTAGTAGTGTTTCTACCAGTAGTAGTGTAGTAGTGTTTCTACCAGTAGTAGTGTTTCTACCAGTAGTAGTGTTTCTACCAGTAGTAGTGTAGTAGTGTTTCTACCAGTAGTAGTGTTTCTACCAGTAGTAGTGTTTCTAACAGTAGTTGTGTTTCTACCAGTAGTAGTGTTTCTAACAGTAGTAGTGTTTCTACCAGTAGTAGTGTTTCTACCAGTAGTAGTGTAGTAGTGTTTCTACCAGTAGTAGTGTTTCTACCAGTAGTAGTGTTTCTACCAGTAGTAGTGTTTCTACCAGTAGTATTGTAGTAGTGTTTCTACCAGTAGTAGTGTTTCTACCAGTAGTAGTGTAGTAGTGTTTCTACCAGTATTAGTGTTTCTACCAGTAGTAGTGTAGTAGTGTTTCTACCAGTAGTAGTGTTTCTACCAGTAGTAGTGTTTCTACCAGTAGTAGTGTAGTAGTGTTTCTACCAGTAGTAGTGTTTCTACCAGTAGTAGTGTACTAGTGTTTCTACCAGTAGTAGTGTTTCTACCAGTAGTAGTGTTTCTACCAGTAGTAGTGTAGTAGTGTTTCTACCAGTAGTAGTGTAGTAGTGTTTCTACCAGTAGTAGTGTTTCTACCAGTAGTAGTGTTTCTACCAGTAGTAGTGTTTCTACCAGTAGTAGTGTAGTAGTGTTTCTACCAGTAGTAGTGTAGTAGTGTTTCTACCAGTAGTAGTGTTTCTACCAGTAGTAGTGTAGTAGTGTTTCTACCAGTAGTAGTGTTTCTACCAGTAGTAGTGTTTCTACCAGTAGTAGTGTAGTAGTGTTTCTACCAGTAGTAGTGTTTCTACCAGTAGTAGTGTTTCTAACAGACCACTAACAGTAGTAGTGTAGTAGTGTTTCTACCAGTAGTAGTGTTTCTACCAGTAGTAGTGTTTCTACCAGTAGTAGTGTAGTAGTGTTTCTACCAGTAGTAGTGTTTCTACCAGTAGTAGTGTTTCTACCAGTAGTAGTGTTTCTACCAGTAGTAGTGATGAATAAACCCATCCGTGGAGGTCCCATCCATTCCATATCCTACTCTCTCTACCTGACAAGTGACACGTCTCTCAACTTGCACTGCTTTGCCGTGGCATTGGTCTCCTCTTAGCAGGATGCTGAGTCACACACACACACACACACACACACACACACACACACACACACACACACACACACACACACACACACACACACACACACACACACACACACACACACACACACACTGACTGATATCCTAAATGTGTTAATAGTCAGATGTTCTATAGAACACATCTTTCATTGTGTTCACTACTCCCGGACCCAGATAAATAGATTCTGCTCTGAGTAATGTGATGCCTCTGCCTTTGGTTAAACATTTGGCATTTGTCTCATTATAGTTTTGAGTAAAGGTTAGTGAGTGTTTTCTCTTGTTAAGTTAAACTTTAATGAGTTTAGACTCCACAGAAGTCTCTAACTTATAAGTTGTAACCACTTCAAATAGGGTGACTAGCTACTTTAAATATTTTAGGATTTTATGAAAGCTTTGTTTTGAGATTAGTCCGAATTTTTAAATGGTTTATCATCCTACACTTTTAAAGTCCTCTGGTAATCGTACTTGATCATCTCACAGATTTAAAGGTGCTATTTTAGTTTACCTTCTATGCTAATGTAATACGAGGACTGAGGAAAATGAACACAGGTGAAATTATGTTGAAATATTGCTGATGTTTCAATTAGGCGACTTTCTGTATCTACAGAAACTGACGGAATGTACTGTTGGTGAAAAAGTCACACAGTACTCACTTATAGCTTTGTATTCCAGTTCGGTCAAAATGATTTATTGAAAAAGATAGGGCTAGAGAGAAAGAGAGAGGGAGAAAGAGAGAGGAGCCAGAGAGAGCGAGAGAGGAACCAGGGAGAGAGAGGAAGGAGCCAGAGACAGAACAGAAGGGGCCAGAGAGAGAGAAGAAGGGGCCAGATAGAGAGAAGAAGGGGCCAGAGAGAGAGAAGATGGAGCCAGAGACAGAACAGAAGGAGCCAGAGGGAGATAAGGAGCCAGAGAGAGAGAAGAAGGGACCAGAGAGAGAGAGAGACAGAGAGGCA
>NW_027258044.1:90000-162500 GCF_045791955.1 Oncorhynchus clarkii lewisi
TCCATTTAAGAATGATGGAGGCCACTGTGTTCTTGGGGACCTTCAATGCTGCAGAAATATTTTGGTGCCCCTTCCCCAGAGCTGTGCCTCGACACAATCCTGTCTCGAAGCTCTACTGACAATTCCTTTGACCTCATGGCTTGGTTTTTGCTCTGACATGCACTGTCAACTGTGGGACCTGATATAGACAGACGTGTGCCTTTCCAAATCATGTCCAATCAATTGAATTTACACCAGGTGGACTCCAATCTAGTTGCAGATATATCTCAAGGATGATCAATGGGAACAGGATGCACCTGAGATCAATTCCGAGTTTAATAGCAAAGGGTCTGAATACTTCTGTAAATAAACTATTCCTGTTTTTGTGTTTTTATTCATTAGCCAACATTTCTAAAAACCTGTTTTCGCTTTGTCATTATGGGCTATTGTGTTTAGATTGATGATGGAAACAAATATTTAATCCATTTTAGAATAAGGCTGCGTAGCGTAACAACATGTGGGAAAAGTCAAGGGGTCTGAATCCTTTCAGAAAACACTGTACACTGGCAGTAACATTACACCTATTACAGCAGTGAGATTGCGTTGTGTGCAAGTACTCTCGTCCATTGATTTAGACATTAAACCCTGCAGTGCTATCTAAGAATATAGTGCTTTAATCTCCTGCTCAAATGGTTCCTATTTCTCACTCACCTCCGCTCTGTCTTTAACATTGATCCATCAAATATAGTACCAGTATTATGGAGAAAATTAAAACAACTCGCTCTGCTCCCCTGATTCCAATAAAAGATTGGGGAAGGGCCACAAAAGTTTTGATCGAGGAGACTAACTAGTAGTCACAGTAAGGGATTTACTACTATAGTCACTGTCACAGTAAGGGGTTTACTACTATAGTCACAGTAAGGGGTTTATTACTATAGTCACTGTCACAGTAAGGGGTTTATTACTATAGTCACTGTCACAGTAAGGTGATTTTACTACTATAGTCACTGTCACAGTAAGGGGTTTACTACTGTAGTCACTGTCACAGTAAGGGGTTTATTACTATAGTCACTGTCACAGTAAGGAGTTTAACTACTATAGTCACAGTAAGGGGTTTATTACTATAGTCACTGTCACAGTAAGGGGTTTATTACTATAGTCACTGTCACAGTAAGGTGATTTTACTACTATAGTCACTGTCACAGTAAGGGGTTTACTACTGTAGTCACTGTCACAGTAAGGGGTTTATTACTATAGTCACTGTCACAGTAAGGGGTTTACTACTATAGTCACTGTCACAGTAAGGGGTTTATTACTATAGTCACTGTCACAGTAAGGGATTTACTACTATAGTCACTGTCACAGTAAGGGGTTTATTACTATAGTCACTGTCACAGTAAGGGGTTTATTACTATAGTCACTGTCACAGTAAGGGGTTTACTACTATAGTCACAGTAAGGGGTTTATTACTATAGTCACTGTCACAGTAAGGGATTTTACTACTATAGTCACAGTAAGGAGTTTACTACTATAGTCACTGTCACAGTAAGGGGTTTATTACTATAGTCACTATCACAGTAAGGGGTTTACTACTATAGTCACTGTCACAGTAAGGGGTTTACTACTATAGTCACAGTAAGGAGTTTACTACTATAGTCACTGTCACAGTAAGGTGATTTATTACTATAGTCACTGTCACAGTAAGGGGTTTATTACTATAGTCACTGTCACAGTAAGGAGTTTATTACTATAGTCACTGTCACAGTAAGGAGTTTAACTACTATAGTCACTGTCACAGTAAGGAGTTTAACTACTATAGTCACTGTCACAGTAAGGAGTTTACTACTATAGTCACAGTAAGGGGTTTATTACTATAGTCACAGTAAGGGGTTTATTACTATAGTCACTGTCACAGTAAGGGATTTAACTACTATAGTCACAGTAAGGGGTTTATTACTATAGTCACTGTCACAGTAAGGGATTTAACTACTATAGTCACAGTAAGGGGTTTATTACTATAGTCACTGTCACAGTAAGGGGTTTACTACTATAGTCACTGTCACAGTAAGGGGTTTATTACTATAGTCACTGTCACAGTAAGGAGTTTAACTACTATAGTCACAGTAAGGGGTTTACTACTATAGTCACAGTAAGGGGTTTAACTACTATAGTCACAGTAAGGGGTTTAACTACTATAGTCACAGTAAGGAGTTTACTACTATAGTCACAGTAAGGGGTTTAACTACTATAGTCACAGTAAGGAGTTTACTACTATAGTCACAGTAAGGGGTTTAACTACTATAGTCACAGTAAGGGGTTTACTACTATAGTCACAGTAAGGGGTTTACTACTATAGTCACAGTAAGGAGTTTACTACTATAGTCACAGTAAGGGGTTTAACTACTATAGTCACAGTAAGGGGTTTTATTCATGGATGTTTGTGTGTTATTGTTTTCTCTCCCAGAGCCCCTCAGCGGAGTCATCGAGGGCATCAGCGCCGGAATGTTCCTGATCGGAATGTTGATCGCCGTCGTCTCCCTCCTTGTCTACAGGCAGAGAGTCCGTAAAGTGTGAGTGTCTAGTCCGGGACTGGGATGTTTCACCTGAGACCTGAAGACCTGTGTTACCTCTCTGGGATAATGCCTAGGCTTTAGCTCAGTGGGTTAACACAGTTTGACACTCCTTTGGGGACACGAAACAAAAATAACGCTGGAACTCACATGTATATTTTCACGTGTCTTGAGCTATTAGACAGTAAATAATGTTTCTGTTTGTTATTTATACAGGAAGTAAGCTGGAGCTCTAATGATCGGCATCCTCAAACTCAGTCTACCAATGATGTCTAACCTTATTGTAGAGTCCAGAACCTATCATGTGTCACGCTAACGACTATGTAATTAGGAATTATGTATAAATGACTGAAGAATGAGTCATTTGCTGCTGGACAGACGTACTGTAGTGCGTGCCTGTGTGTGTTCGTGTGCGTTGTGTGTTGTACATTGTGCTACCCATTCAGGCAAATCTAATACAATTTTACTATTTGGGTTAAAAAAAGATATTGATTTATAGTTGAATTGATTGCATGTTTGTGTGTACACAGGGCAGTACAGGAGAGCCCAGTGGTACGGATGAGCATGTGGAAGCAGGGGCCCACATCAGGGATGTACGTTGGAGTCAGAAGGTGAGACACATGTAACAGTATAACTTTAGACCGTGCCCTCGCCCATACCCGGGCGCGAACCAGGGACCCTCTGCACACATCAACAACAGTCACCCACGAAGCATCGTTACCCATCGCTCCACAAAAGCCACGGCCCTTGCAGACAGCAAGGGGAACCACTACTTCAAGGTCTCAGAGCAAGTGACGTCACCGATTGAAACGCTATTTAGCGCGCACCACCGCTAACTAAGCTAGCTATTTCACATCCGTTACACATGGAATCCAGAATCCGTTGGAGTCAGAAGGTGAGACACACAGAATCCTTTTTCTCTTTATACGCTTCCCCTTGGTGACGTCATCCGCAATCGTAACGTTCAGGTTCTCTGGTAGGTGGAAAACACGCAGGTCTATTTACCAATCAGACCCAGTGACCAAACTAGCATAGCTACCCTTCACCATTGACCAAGCTAGTATAGCTACCCTTCACCATTGACCAAGCTAGTATAGCTACCCCTCACCAGTGACCAAGCTAGCATAGCTACCCTTCACCATTGACCAAGCTAGCATAGCTACCCTTCACCAGTGACCAAGCTAGCATAGCTACCCTTCACCAGTGACCAAGCTAGCATAGCTACCCTTCACCAGTGACCAAGCTAGCATAGCTACCCTTCACCATTGACCAAGCTAGCATAGCTACCCTTCACCAGTGACCAAGCTAGCATAGCTACCCTTCACCAGTGACCAAGCTAGCATAGCTACCCTTCACCAATGGCCAAGCTAGCGTAGCTACCCTTATCCAGGGACCAAGCTAGCATAGCTACCCTTCACCAGTGACTAAGCTAGCGTAGCTTCCCTTCACCAATGACTAACCTAGCATAGCTACCCTTCACCAGTGACCAAGCTAGCATAGCTACCCTTCACCAATGACCAAGCTAGTGTAGCTACCCTTCACCAGTGACCAAGCTAGCATAGCTACCCTTCACCAGTGACCAAGCTAGCATAGCTACCCTTCACCATTGACCAAGCTAGCATAGCTACCCTTCACCAGTGACCAAGCTAGCATAGCTACCCTTCACCAGTGACCAAGCTAGCATAGCTACCCTTCACCAATGACCAAGCTAGTGTAGCTACCCTTATCCAGGGACCAAGCTAGCATAGCTACCCTTCACCAGTGACCAAGCTAGCATAGCTACCCTTCACCAATGACCAAGCTAGCGTAGCTACCCTTCACCAATGACCAAGCTAGCGTAGCTACCCTTATCCAGGGACCAAGCTAGCATAGCTACCCTTCACCAGTGACTAACCTAGCATAGCTACCTTTCACCAGTGACCAAGCCAGCGTAGCTACCCTTCACCAATGACCAAGCTAGTGTAGCTACCCTTATCCAGTGACCAAGCTAGCTAATGTCAAGTCTTTTATCTCAGCCACTGATTTGGAGAAACTCCTACATGCTTGTATTGCCTCATGCCCAGATTACTGTAACTCTCTGTGTACATGTGCCAGTCCGAAATCACCCCAGTTAGTTCAAACCGCTGCAGGTCGGCTTTTAACAGGCACCAGGAAATGGAACCATATCACACCTCATCTAGTTTCTCTGAACTAGCTACCAGTCACTTTTAGAATAGATAGTAACCTTGTATTAATCACGTTTTAAAGGCTAGGTTTGGTTTATCCCCAGCCTATATCTCTGATCATCCATCTCCCTATGAGCCAGGACACAGCTTGAGATCCTCTGGCAGGGCACTGTTGACCATTCATCTCCCTATGAGCCAGGACACAGCCTGAGATCCTCTGGCAGGGCACTGTTGACCATTCATCTCCCGATGAGCCAGGACACAGCATGAGATCCTCTAGCAGGGCACTGTTGACCATTCATCTCCCTATGAGCCAGGACGCAGCCTGAGATCCTCTGGCATGGCACTGTTGACCATTCATCTCCCTATGAGCCAGGACACAACCTGAGATCATCTGGCATGGCACTGTTGACCATTCATCTCCCCATGAGCCAGGACACAGCCTGAGATCATCTGGCATGGCACTGTTGACCATTCATCTCCCTATGAGCCAGGACACAGCCTGAGATCATCTGGCATGGCACTGTTGACCATTCCAAAGTCCAGGTTGAAAACAATTTGCAATTAGGGCCCCTAGACTTTGGAATGGTCTGCCAGAGGAGATCAGGCTGCAGATTCAGTGTCTCTTTATATGCCTGCTGAGGACATGTTTATAAAGATGATTTTAATATCTAATTTCAACGTCTGATTTTAATGTCCGATTTCAACGTCTGATTTCAACGTCTGATTTCAACGTCTGATTTTAATGTCTGATTTCAATGTCTGAATCATAAAGAGTTGTTCATTACAACTGTACGCTCCTTGAGTTTAGAAGCACCTAGAGACCAACTTGTCTTCGTGTGTAATTGCATTGTAGTGAAGATTATAGGGAAGACATTACTTGAGACTGAAGGAGTGACAAGCAAATACTGAAGTCACTTCCTCCCTCCTAGTCCTTCCAACGAGTGACTGTCAGAGAAAAGAGATCACAAAGAGCACTGCTGAAATAAACATGACTTAAAACCAGTGATTGACATGGGGATCAGAGCAGAGAGAAGGACTAGCAGTTCATTGATTTGACATGTAATGACAGAATGAGGCCATCTCCATCCTTCCCTCTCTCCATCCTTCCCTCTCTCCATCCTTCCCTCTCTCCATCCTTCCATCTCTCCATCCTTCTCTCTCTCCATCTTTCCCTCTCTCCATCCTTCCCTCTCTCCATCCTTCCCTCTCTCCATCCTTCCCTCTCTCCATCCTTCCATCTCTCCATCCTTCCCTCTCTCCATCCTTCCCTCTCTCCATCCTTCCATCTCTCCATCCTTCCATCCTTCCATCTCTCCATCCTTCCCTCTCTCCATCCTTCCATCTCTCCATCCCTCCATCCTTCCATCTCTCCATCCTTCCCTCTCTCCATCCTTCCCTCTCTCCATCCTTCCATCTCTCCATCCCTCCATCCTTCCATCTCTCCATCCTTCCCTCTCTCCATCCTTCCATCTCTCCATCCCTCCATCCTTCCATCTCTCCATCCTTCCCTCTCTCCATCCTTCCCTCTCTCCATCCTGCCATCTCTCCATCCTTCCATCTCTCCATCCTTCCATCTCTCCATCCTTCCATCCCTCCATCCTTCCATCTCTCCATCCTTCCATCTCTCCATCCTTCCCTCTCTCCATCCTGCCATCTCTCCATCCTTCCCTCTCTCCATCCTTCCCTCTCTCCATCCTTCCATCTCTCCATCTCTCCATCCCTCCATCCTTCCATCTCTCCATCCTTCCCTCTCTCCATCCTTCCCTCTCTCCATCCTTCCATCTCTCCATCCCTCCATCCTTCCATCCCTCCATCCTTCCCTCTCTCCATCCTTCCCTCTCTCCATCCTTCCATCTCTCCATCCTTCCATCTCTCCATCCTTCCATCTCTCCATCCTTCCATCTCTCCATCCTTCCATCTCTCCATCCTTCCCTCTCTCCATCCTTCCCTCTCTCCATCCCTCCATCCTTCCATCTCTCCATCCTTCCCTCTTTCCATCTCTCCATCCTTCCATCTCTCCATCCTTCCCTCTCTCCATCCTTCCCTCTCTCCATCCTGCCATCTCTCCATCCTTCCCTCTCTCCATCCTTCCCTCTCTCCATCCTTCCATCTCTCCATCCCTCCATCCTTCCATCTCTCCATCCTTCCCTCTTTCCATCTCTCTATCCTTCCCTCTCTCCATCCTTCCCTCTCTCCATCCTTCCATCTCTCCATCCCTCCATCCTTCCATCTCTCCATCCTTCCCTCTCTCCATCCTTCCATCTCTCCATCCTTCCATCTCTCCATCCTTCCATCTCTCCATCCTTCCATCTCTCCATCCTTCCATCTCTCCATCCTTCCCTCTCTCCATCCTTCCCTCTCTCCATCCCTCCATCCTTCCATCTCTCCATCCTTCCCTCTTTCCATCTCTCCATCCTTCCCTCTTTCCATCTCTCCATCTCTCCATCCTTCCATCTCTCCATCCTTCCCTCTCTCCATCCTTCCATCTCTCCATCCTTCCCTCTTTCCATCTCTCCATCCTTCCATCTCTCCATCCTTCCCTCTCTCCATCCTTCCCTCTCTCCATCCTTCCATCTCTCCATCCTTCCATCTCTCCATCCTTCCCTCTCTCATCCTTCCATCTCTCCATCCCTCCATCCTTCCATCTCTCCATCCTTCCCTCTCTCCACCCTTCCCTCTCTCCATCCTTCCCTCTCTCCACCCTTCTCTCTCTCCATCCTTCCCTCTCTCCATCCTTCTCTCTCTCCTCTCGTCACTTCTCCTCTGATGCCATCCAATGTTTTTTCTGTCCATCGTCACACTGACTCGCAGGGAACCTTAATCAGTATGAGTGAAGGGACAGAGAGAGATGTCATTCTCCCTGTCTCTAAAAATAGATGTGTGTGTGTGTGTACATGCGCTCATGTGTGCATGCGTGTGGGTTTGTGCTGAAATAATGGATGCAATCATCCACTAGGTTGTTGCAGATCGATAACAGGAAGGGGTTTAAACCACTCTGTTCTGTTGGTGAACAACCATCATTGATCCCTGGGTTTTCACTCACCAGCCAGCAGGCCTTGACACAGGGGAGGGACTACCATCATTGATCCCTGGGTTTTCACTCACCAGTCAACAGGCCTTGACACAAGGGAGGGACAACCATCATTGATCCCTGGGCTGTCACTCATCAGTCAGCAGGCCTTGACACAGGGGAGGGACTATCATAATTGATCCCTGGGTTGTCAGTCACTGCTGAGAGGGGATGGACAACACAGTGAACTCCTGTCTACCTCAACACACTGTCTGTGCACCAAACACTCAGTATCTAAACATAGGTCCACCACCAACAGACAGTCTGGGAAATGAATGAACCTTCAGGGTTGTCGTAAACAATGTAATTGCATGTTCAGGTCTCTCTTGTGAAGGAGGTCTTCAGCCCTCAATGGGACAACCTGGTTCAATAAAGGTTCAATTCAATTAAACGAGGAAATGTAATTTAAAGGTCATTTCAGCAGAGTGGCGTAGGTCTGTGAGGAAGTAACAAGATTAGTGTGTGAGGAGAGAGGGCGTTCTGAATCTCTTAGTCGCCGAAACAAAATGGAGTGTGTAACAAGATGAAAGGAAATGTGTTTAATAGGAACACAGCGTTCTAATCTTACACTCTACTTCTCTTTATTTCAGCAACCGACGCATCTCAAGGTGCGTCTATTACACCCTCCATGTTATCTTCTGTCTCTAGAAATCCTGAATGAAATAGGATGACCAAGTGGTATTACAAGTCCTATTATCTGGCCTAAATAAATCACAATAAATCCTGTTTCCATAAACGGTTTTCATGAATCATTTACATTCTCGTAGATCATTTCTCTAAGATGTGTCTGTCTGTCTCCCCTCAGCCCAGTCTAAGATGTGTCTGTCTGTCTCCCCTCAGCCCAGTCTAAGATGTGTCTGTCTGTCTCCCCTCAGCTCCGTCTAAGATGTGTCTGTCTGTCTCCCCTCAGCCCTGTCTAAGATGTGTCTGTCTGTCTCCCCTCAGCCCTGTCTAAGATGTGTCTGTCTCCCCTCAGCCCCGTCTAAGATGTGTCTGTCTGTCTCCCCTCAGCCCAGTCTAAGATGTGTCTGTCTCCCCTGAGCCCAGTCTAAGATGTGTCTGTCTGTCTCCCCTCAGCCCAGTCTAAGATGTGTCTGTCTGTCTCCCCTCAGCCCTGTCTAAGATGTGTCTGTCTGTCTCCCCTCAGCCCCGTCTAAGATGTGTCTGTCTGTCTCCCCTCAGCCCTGTCTAAGATGTGTCTGTCTGTCTCCCCTCAGCCCTGTCTAAGATGTGTCTGTCTGTCTCCCCTCAGCCCTGTCTAAGATGTGTCTGTCTGTCTCCCCTCAGCCCCGTCTAAGATGTGTCTGTCTGTCTCCCCTCAGCCCAGTCTAAGATGTGTCTGTCTCCCCTCAGCCCAGTCTAAGATGTGTCTGTCTGTCTCCCCTCAGCCCCGTCTAAGATGTGTCTGTCTGTCTCCCCTCAGCCCAGTCTAAGATGTGTCTGTCTGTCTCCCCTCAGCCCAGTCTAAGATGTGTCTGTCTGTCTCCCCTCAGCCCAGTCTAAGATGTGTCTGTCTGTCTCCCCTCAGCCCCGTCTAAGATGTGTCTGTCTGTCTCCCCTCAGCCCTGTCTAAGATGTGTCTGTCTGTCTCCCCTCAGCCCAGTCTAAGATGTGTCTGTCTGTCTCCCCTCAGCTCCGTCTAAGATGTGTCTGTCTGTCTCCCCTCAGCCCAGTCTAAGATGTGTCTGTCTGTCTCCCCTCAGCCCAGTCTAAGATGTGTCTGTCTGTCTCCCCTCAGCTCCGTCTAAGATGTGTCTGTCTGTCTCCCCTCAGCCCAGTCTAAGATGTGTCTGTCTGTCTCCCCTCAGCCCCGTCTAAGATGTGTCTGTCTGTCTCCCCTCAGCCCTGTCTAAGATGTGTCTGTCTGTCTCCCCTCAGGTCAGTCTAAGATGTGTCTGTCTGTCTCCCCTCAGCTCCGTCTAAGATGTGTCTGTCTGTCTCCCCTCAGCCCAGTCTAAGATGTGTCTGTCTGTCTCCCCTCAGCCCAGTCTAAGATGTGTCTGTCTGTCTCCCCTCAGCTCCGTCTAAGATGTGTCTGTCTGTCTCCCCTCAGCCCCGTCTAAGATGTGTCTGTCTGTCTCCCCTCAGCTCCGTCTAAGATGTGTCTGTCTGTCTCCCCTCAGCCCAGTCTAAGATGTGTCTGTCTGTCTCCCCTCAGCCCCGTCTAAGATGTGTCTGTCTGTCTCCCCTCAGCCCCGTCTAAGATGTGTCTGTCTGTCTCCCCTCAGCTCCGTCTAAGATGTGTCTGTCTGTCTCCCCTCAGCCCTGTCTAAGATGTGTCTGTCTGTCTCCCCTCAGCCCTGTCTAAGATGTGTCTGTCTGTCTCCCCTCAGCTCCGTCTAAGATGTGTCTGTCTGTCTCCCCTCAGCTCCGTCTAAGATGTGTCTGTCTGTCTCCCCTCAGCCCAGTCTAAGATGTGTCTGTCTGTCTCCCCTCAGCCCAGTCTAAGATGTGTCTGTCTGTCTCCCCTCAGCCCAGTCTAAGATGTGTCTGTCTGTCTCCCCTCAGCCCAGTCTAAGATGTGTCTGTCTGTCTCCCCTCAGCCCCGTCTAAGATGTGTCTGTCTGTCTCCCCTCAGCCCAGTCTAAGATGTGTCTGTCTGTCTCCCCTCAGCCCCGTCTAAGATGTGTCTGTCTGTCTCCCCTCAGCTCCGTCTAAGATGTGTCTGTCTGTCTCCCCTCAGCCCAGTCTAAGATGTGTCTGTCTGTCTCCCCTCAGCCCCGTCTAAGATGTGTCTGTCTGTCTCCCCTCAGCTCCGTCTAAGATGTGTCTGTCTGTCTCCCCTCAGCCCCGTCTAAGATGTGTCTGTCTGTCTCCCCTCAGCCCTGTCTAAGATGTGTCTGTCTGTCTCCCCTCAGCCCTGTCTAAGATGTGTCTGTCTGTCTCCCCTCAGCCCTGTCTAAGATGTGTCTGTCTCCCCTCAGCCCCGTCTAAGATGTGTCTGTCTGTCTCCCCTCAGCCCAGTCTAAGATGTGTCTGTCTCCCCTCAGCCCAGTCTAAGATGTGTCTGTCTGTCTCCCCTCAGCCCCGTCTAAGATGTGTCTGTCTGTCTCCCCTCAGCCCAGTCTAAGATGTGTCTGTCTGTCTCCCCTCAGCTCCGTCTAAGATGTGTCTGTCTGTCTCCCCTCAGCCCAGTCTAAGATGTGTCTGTCTGTCTCCCCTCAGCCCCGTCTAAGATGTGTCTGTCTGTCTCCCCTCAGCTCCGTCTAAGATGTGTCTGTCTGTCTCCCCTCAGCCCCGTCTAAGATGTGTCTGTCTGTCTCCCCTCAGCCCAGTCTAAGATGTGTCTGTCTGTCTCCCCTCAGCCCAGTCTAAGATGTGTCTGTCTGTCTCCCCTCAGCCCCGTCTAAGATGTGTCTGTCTGTCTCCCCTCAGCCCTGTCTAAGATGTGTCTGTCTGTCTCCCCTCAGCCCTGTCTAAGATGTGTCTGTCTCCCCTCAGCCCCGTCTAAGATGTGTCTGTCTGTCTCCCCTCAGCCCAGTCTAAGATGTGTCTGTCTCCCCTCAGCCCAGTCTAAGATGTGTCTGTCTGTCTCCCCTCAGCCCCGTCTAAGATGTGTCTGTCTGTCTCCCCTCAGCCCAGTCTAAGATGTGTCTGTCTGTCTCCCCTCAGCCCAGTCTAAGATGTGTCTGTCTGTCTCCCCTCAGCCCAGTCTAAGATGTGTCTGTCTGTCTCCCCTCAGCCCCGTCTAAGATGTGTCTGTCTGTCTCCCCTCAGCCCTGTCTAAGATGTGTCTGTCTGTCTCCCCTCAGCCCAGTCTAAGATGTGTCTGTCTGTCTCCCCTCAGCTCCGTCTAAGATGTGTCTGTCTGTCTCCCCTCAGCCCAGTCTAAGATGTGTCTGTCTGTCTCCCCTCAGCCCCGTCTAAGATGTGTCTGTCTGTCTCCCCTCAGCTCCGTCTAAGATGTGTCTGTCTGTCTCCCCTCAGCCCCGTCTAAGATGTGTCTGTCTGTCTCCCCTCAGCCCAGTCTAAGATGTGTCTGTCTGTCTCCCCTCAGCCCAGTCTAAGATGTGTCTGTCTGTCTCCCCTCAGCCCCGTCTAAGATGTGTCTGTCTGTCTCCCCTCAGCCCAGTCTAAGATGTGTCTGTCTGTCTCCCCTCAGCCCCGTCTAAGATGTGTCTGTCTGTCTCCCCTCAGCCCAGTCTAAGATGTGTCTGTCTGTCTCCCCTCAGCCCAGTCTAAGATGTGTCTGTCTGTCTCCCCTCAGCTCCGTCTAAGATGTGTCTGTCTGTCTCCCCTCAGCCCCGTCTAAGATGTGTCTGTCTGTCTCCCCTCAGCCCCGTCTAAGATGTGTCTGTCTGTCTCCCCTCAGCCCAGTCTAAGATGTGTCTGTCTGTCTCCCCTCAGCCCCGTCTAAGATGTGTCTGTCTGTCTCCCCTCAGCCCAGTCTAAGATGTGTCTGTCTGTCTCCCCTCAGCCCAGTCTAAGATGTGTCTGTCTGTCTCCCCTCAGCTCCGTCTAAGATGTGTCTGTCTGTCTCCCCTCAGCCCAGTCTAAGATGTGTCTGTCTGTCTCCCCTCAGCCCAGTCTAAGATGTGTCTGTCTCCCCTCAGCTCCGTCTAAGATGTGTCTGTCTGTCTCCCCTCAGCCCCGTCTAAGATGTGTCTGTCTGTCTCCCCTCAGCTCCGTCTAAGATGTGTCTGTCTGTCTCCCCTCAGCCCCGTCTAAGATGTGTCTGTCTGTCTCCCCTCAGCCCAGTCTAAGATGTGTCTGTCTGTCTCCCCTCAGCCCAGTCTAAGATGTGTCTGTCTGTCTCCCCTCAGCCCAGGCTAAGATGTGTCTGTCTGTCTCCCCTCAGCTCCGGCTAAGATGTGTCTGTCTGTCTCCCCTCAGCTCCGTCTAAGATGTGTCTGTCTGTCTCCCCTCAGCTCCGTCTAAGATGTGTCTGTCTGTCTCCCCTCAGCCCCGTCTAAGATGTGTCTGTCTGTCTCCCTTCAGCTCCGTCTAAGATGTGTCTGTCTGTCTCCCCTCAGCTCCGTCTAAGATGTGTCTGTCTGTCTCCCCTCAGCCCTGTCTAAGATGTGTCTGTCTGTCTCCCCTCAGCCCTGTCTAAGATGTGTCTGTCTGTCTCCCCTCAGCCCTGTCTAAGATGTGTCTGTCTGTCTCCCCTCAGCCCTGTCTAATATGTGTCTGTCTGTCTCCCCTCAGCCCTGTCTAAGATGTGTCTGTCTGTCTCCCCTCAGCTCCGGCTAAGATGTGTCTGTCTGTCTCCCCTCAGCCCAGGCTAAGATGTGTCTGTCTGTCTCCCCTCAGCTCCGGCTAAGATGTGTCTGTCTGTCTCCCCTCAGCTCCGTCTAAGATGTGTCTGTCTGTCTCCCCTCAGCTCCGTCTAAGATGTGTCTGTCTGTCTCCCCTCAGCCCCGTCTAAGATGTGTCTGTCTGTCTCCCTTCAGCTCTGTCTAAGATGTGTCTGTCTGTCTCCCCTCAGCTCCGTCTAAGATGTGTCTGTCTGTCTCCCCTCAGCCCTGTCTAAGATGTGTCTGTCTGTCTCCCCTCAGCCCTGTCTAAGATGTGTCTGTCTGTCTCCCCTCAGCCCTGTCTAAGATGTGTCTGTCTGTCTCCCCTCAGCCCTGTCTAATATGTGTCTGTCTGTCTCCCCTCAGCCCTGTCTAAGATGTGTCTGTCTGTCTCCCCTCAGCCCTGTCTAATATGTGTCTGTCTGTCTCCCCTCAGCCCCGTCTAAGATGTGTCTGTCTGTCTCCCCTCAGCCCAGTCTAAGATGTGTCTGTCTGTCTCCCCTCAGCTCCGTCTAAGATGTGTCTGTCTGTCTCCCCTCAGCCCAGTCTAAGATGTGTCTGTCTGTCTCCCCTCAGCCCCGTCTAAGATGTGTCTGTCTGTCTCCCCTCAGCTCCGTCTAAGATGTGTCTGTCTGTCTCCCCTCAGCCCAGTCTAAGATGTGTCTGTCTGTCTCCCCTCAGCCCCGTCTAAGATGTGTCTGTCTGTCTCCCCTCAGCTCCGTCTAAGATGTGTCTGTCTGTCTCCCCTCAGCCCAGTCTAAGATGTGTCTGTCTGTCTCCCCTCAGCCCCGTCTAAGATGTGTCTGTCTGTCTCCCCTCAGCCCCGTCTAAGATGTGTCTGTCTGTCTCCCCTCAGCCCTGTCTAAGATGTGTCTGTCTGTCTCCCCTCAGCTCCGTCTAAGATGTGTCTGTCTGTCTCCCCTCAGCCCAGTCTAAGATGTGTCTGTCTGTCTCCCCTCAGCCCCGTCTAAGATGTGTCTGTCTGTCTCCCCTCAGCTCCGTCTAAGATGTGTCTATCTGTCTCCCCTCAGCCCTGTCTAAGATGTGTCTGTCTGTCTCCCCTCAGCTCCGTCTAAGATGTGTCTGTCTGTCTCCCCTCAGCCCAGTCTAAGATGTGTCTGTCTGTCTCCCCTCAGCCCAGTCTAAGATGTGTCTGTCTGTCTCCCCTCAGCCCAGTCTAAGATGTGTCTGTCTGTCTCCCCTCAGCTCCGTCTAAGATGTGTCTGTCTGTCTCCCCTCAGCCCAGTCTAAGATGTGTCTGTCTGTCTCCCCTCAGCCCAGTCTAAGATGTGTCTGTCTGTCTCCCCTCAGCCCTGTCTAAGATGTGTCTGTCTGTCTCCCCTCAGCCCCGTCAAAGCAGCCCATTTTGAATCCCACCTCACTAAGCTACAGGCAGACTCCAACTATCTTCTGTCAGAAGAGTTTGAGGTAAAAAAAATAAAAATAAACTTCAAAAATGATTATCTGATTATCTACAAAAAAACATGTTTATAAAGTCGTTTTTAAACTTTGAAGTATTAGTTTATAAACCAATTCTTTATAAACTCCCGTGCTTTATTTCCAAGGCCCCTAGCCCATGGAGCTGTTTCACTAAATCATTCATTATTTCTATTCCCCCTCAGGATCTGAAGGATGTGGGTCGTAACCAGCCTCTGGATGCAGCCCGTCTACCAGAGAACAGGGGCAAGAACCGTTACAACAACATCCTGCCCTGTGAGTAGCCTACAGAGTGGATCTAAAGATTAATGAGAGAACCGTTACAACAACATCCTGCCCTGTGAGTAGCCTACAGAGTGGATCTAAGGATTAATGAGAGAGAACCGTTACAACAACATCCTGCCCTGTGAGTAGCCCACAGAGTGGATCTAAGGATTAATGAGAGAGAACCGTTACAACAACATCCTGCCCTGTGAGTAGCCCACAGAGTGGATCTAAGGATTAATGAGAGAGAACCGTTACAACAACATCCTGCCCTGTGAGTAGCCCACAGAGTGGATCTAAGGATTAATGAGAGAGAGACCAGGGCCCTATTCCCTATATAGTCCACTACTTTAGACCAGAGCCCTATTCCCTATATAGTCCACTACTTTAGACCAGAGCCCTATTCCCTATATAGTGCACTACTTTAGACCAGAGCCATATTCCCTATATAGTGCACTACTTTAGACCAGAGCCATATTCCCTATATAGTGCACTACTTTAGACCAGAGCCATATTCCCTATATAGTGCACTACTTTAGACCAGTTTCTATAGGGCTCTGTTTGGGAATAGTGCACTACTTTAGACCAGTTTCTACAGGGCTCTGTTAGGGAATAGTGCACTACTTTAGACCAGTTTCTACAGGGCTCTGTTTGGGAATAGGGGATTACTTTAGACCAGTTTCTACAGGGCTCTGTTTGGGAATAGTGGACTACTTTAGACCAGTTTCTACAGGGCTCTGTTTGGGAATAGTGGACTACTTTAGACCAGTTTCTACAGGGCTCTGTTTGGGAATAGTGGACTACTTTAGACCATTTTCTACAGGGCTCTGTTTGGGAATAGGGGATTACTTTAGACCAGTTTCTACAGGGCTCTGTTTGGGAATAGTGGACTACTTTAGACCAGTTTCTATAGGGCTCTGTTTGGGAATAGTGGACTACTTTAGACCAGTTTCTACAGGGCTCTGTTTGGGAATAGGGGACTACTTTAGACCAGTTTCTATAGGGCTCTGTTTGGGAATAGTGGACTACTTTAGACCAGTTTCTACAGGGCTCTGTTTGGGAATAGTGGACTACTTTAGACCAGTTTCTACAGGGCTCTGTTAGGGAATAGGGGATTACTTTAGACCAGTTTCTACAGGGCTCTGTTAGGGTATAGGGTGCATTTTACTTTTCAAAGTTAAGTTCCTGCTTTGTCGTTGTTCAAGCAAATTAGCACATGGAATAATTGGTCTGGACTCAAAAGTGTTCAGGTGGTAATACAGTTGGAGGTGTCTAATTGTTCAGGTGGTAATACAGTTGGAGGTGTCTAATTGTTCAGGTGGTAATACAGTTGGAGGTGTCTAATTGGTCAGGTGGTAATACAATTGGAGGTGTCTAAGTGTTCAGGTGGTAATACAGTTGGAGGTGTCTAATTGTTCAGGTGGTAATACAGTTGGAGGTGTCTAATTTTTAGGTGGTAATACAGTTGGAGGTGTCTAATTGTTCAGGTGGTAATACAATTGGAGGTGTCTAATTTTTAGTTGGTAATACAATTGGAGGTGTCTAATGTTTAGGTGGTAATACAATTGGAGGTGTCTAATTGTTCAGGTGGTAATACAGTTGGAGGTGTCTAATTGTTCAGGTGGTAATACAGTTGGAGGTGTCTAATTGTTCAGGTGGTAATACAGTTGGAGGTGTCTAATTTTTAGGTGGTAATACAATTGGAGGTGTCTAATTGTTCAGGTGGTAATACAGTTGTAGGTGTCTAATTGTTCAGGTGGTAATACAGTTGGAGGTGTCTAATTGTTCAGGTGGTAATACAGTTGGAGGTGTCTAATTGTTCAGGTGGTAATACAGTTGGAGGTGTCTAATTGTTCAGGTGGTAATACAGTTGGAGGTGTCTAATTGTTCAGGTGGTAATACAGTTGGAGGTGTCTAATTGTGGAGTGGAGAAAAAGCCTGCCGTTCACAAACAGCAAACTATGTACGTTTACAGTTGTGAATTAATTTAAAGGGTTACTTGGTATAAGGTATTAGTGAAGTATGGCCTATCATTCTGTGGCACTGCTCAATACAAAGTGAAGTAGCATCGTTACTTCAATATAATTTTGCTTCACAATGCAGCAACAACAACATCTTCAACCCCTCTGTGCAGATTCCAAGACCTTGACAGTATTTTCTTACCAGAGCTTTAATGTAACTGAGGTGATGAGTTTGTTCGTCTGAGACTGGAAGACTTGAAGACTGGAAGACTTGAAGACTTGACGACTTGAAGACTTGAAGACTTGAAGACTTCAGTCAATGCCTAGAGGCATTAGCTCAGAGGGAGAACCCAGTCAGTCACACTAACAACATCTCTCTTCTGTTCTAGATGATTCCACCAGAGTGAAGCTCTCCTACCTGGAGGATGACCCCTGTTCTGACTTCATCAATGCCAGTTATATACCAGTAAGTTCTGAAAGTAGAGCTCACTAGCTGAAAGTGAGTATTATGTCACATATGTGCAGAGATGTACACCACGTCACTGCTCTGTCTCTCTCTGTGTCTCTCTCTGTGTGTCTCTCTCTGTGTCTCTCTGTCCGTCTCTCTCTCTGTCCGTCTCTCTCTCTGTCCGTCTCTCTGTGTGTCTCTCTCTGTGTGTCTCTCTCTGTGTCTCTCTGTCCGTCTCTCTCTCTGTCCGTCTCTCTCTCTGTCCGTCTCTCTCTCTGTCCGTCTCTCTCTCTGTCCGTCTCTCTCTCTCTGTCCGTCTCTCTCTCTCTGTCCGTCTCTCTCTCTGTCCGTCTCTCTCTCTGTCCGTCTCTCTCTGTCCGTCTCTCTCTCTCTCTCTCTCTCTCTCTCTCTCTCTCTCTCTCTCTCTCTCTCTCTCTCTCTGTCCGTCTGTCTCTCTGTCCGTCTCTCTCTCTCTGTCCGTCTCTCTCTCTGTCCGTCTCTCTCTCTCTGTCCGTCTCTCTCTCTCTGTCCGTCTCTCTCTCTCTGTCCGTCTCTCTCTCTGTCCGTCTCTCTCTCTGTCCGTCTCTCTCTCTGTCCGTCTCTCTCTCTCTCTCTCTCTCTCTCTCTCTCTCTGTCTCTCTCTCTCTCTCCGTCTCTCTCTCTCTGTCCGTCTGTCTCTCTGTCCGTCTCTCTCTCTCTGTCCGTCTCTCTCTCTGTCCGTCTCTCTCTCTGTCCGTCTCTCTCTCTGTCCGTCTCTCTCTCTCTGTCCGTCTCTCTCTCTCTGTCCGTCTCTCTCTCTCTGTCCGTCTCTCTCTCTGTCCTCTCTCTCTCTCTCTCTCTCTCTCTCTCTCTCTCTCTCTCTCTCTCTCTCTCTCTCTCTCTCTCTCTCTCTCTCTCTCTCTCTCTCTCTCTCTCTCTCTCTCTCTCTCTCTCTCTCTCTCTCTCTCTCTCTCTCTCTCTCTCTCTCTACATCTTGCTAGCTTTCACTGAAATGGCGAGGGGCTGAAACTCATTGTCTGGAACTTGAATTGCCAGGGGTCCAAGTGGGGGGAAATGTAGTGAAATTGGAAGCGCACAGCTTCCAGTAAATAGTGTCTTTTAAACTAGGTGTCACGGCTATTAGAGGTTAAACAGTAACTCTGCTCAGAGTAGATTCTGCATGTATGAACTACACATGGACACATCCAGCCCAAAGAGGGAGCTCTCAAAAATACTTAGCAGTCACCAAAGTTCCAGATGATGTCTTTACCTTCAAGGACATATCACACCTGATTTCTTAAAACATATAGGACTACTGTGTGTCACAGGGGGCTGGTTTGGTGGGCACAGATTCGGTAGGAAGGTACAGTAGTTATGTGACTGGTGTCAATTATCCGGTAATTGGTTTCAGTATGAGCTTCAGGGGGGCTGCCCAGTACGGGGTACTGTAGAGGTTATCATTACACACACACACACACAACCTCCCCTTTCTCTCTCTCTCTCTCTCTCTCTCTCTCTCTCTCTCTCTCTCTCTCTCTCTCTCTCTCTCTCTCTCTCTCTCTCTCTCTCTCTCTCTCTCTCTCTCTCTCTCTCTCTCTCTCTCTCTCTCTCTCTCTCTCTCTCTCTCTCTCTCTCTCTCTCTCTCTCTCTCTCTCTCTCTCTCCACACTAATGAGTTAGTCCCTGTGTGTTCTCTCCAGCTAGATCAGACAGAGACACCAGGGTGTCTAAGGACCCCCTGTTAGACCCACACCCTCAGTGGTCATTAGAGCAGGTCAGCTGGAATGTTACAAATTACCTTTAAATGCCAGGATTGAACTGTATTCTCTGTGTGTGGCCTGGTCTTTTCCCTTCGGTACTTAGAACACATTTCTGTCTTTGTCTCATTAGAGTGTGAGATGTGGCTGTAGGTTCAGACTGCCTTTGTCTCATTAGAGTGTGAGATGTGGCTGTGGGTTCAGACTGTCTTTGTCTCATTAGAGTGTGAGATGTGGCTGTGGGTTCAGACTGTCTTTGTCTCATTAGAGTGTGAGATGTGGCTGTAGGTTCATATTTCAGACTGTCTTTGTCTCATTAGAGTGTGAGATGTGGCTGTAGGTTCAGACTGTCTTTGTCTCATTAGAGTGTGAGATGTGGCTGTAGGTTCAGACTGTCTTTGTCTCATTAGAGTGTGAGATGTGGCTGTAGGTTCAGACTGTCTTTGTCTCATTAGAGTGTGAGATGTGGCAGTAGGTTCAGACTTTCTTTGTCTCATTAGAGTGTGAGATGTGGCTGTAGGTTCATATTTCAGACTGTCTTTGTCTCATTAGAGTGTGAGATGTGGCTGTAGGTTCAGACTGTCTTTGTCTCATTAGAGTGTGAGATGTGGCTGTAGGTTCAGACTGTCTTTGTCTCATTAGAGTGTGAGATGTGGCTGTAGGTTCAGACTGTCTTTGTCTCATTAGAGTGTGAGATGTGGCTCTAGGTTCATATTTCAGACTGTCTTTGTCTCATTAGAGTGTGAGATGTGGCTGTAGGTTCAGACTGTCTTTGTCTCATTAGAGTGTGAGATGTGGCTGTAGGTTCAGACTGTCTTTGTCTCATTAGAGTGTGAGATGTGGCTGTAGGTTCAGACTGTCTTTGTCTCATTAGAGTGTGAGATGTGACTGTAGGTTCAGACTGTCTTTGTCTCATTAGAGTGTGAGATGTGGCTGTAGGTTCAGACTGTCTTTGTCTCATTAGAGTGTGAGATGTGACTGTAGGTTCAGACTGTCTTTGTCTCATTAGAGTGTGAGATGTGGCTGTAGGTTCAGACTGTCTTTGTCTCATTAGAGTGTGAGATGTGGCTGTAGGTTCATATTTCAGACTGTCTTTGTCTCATTAGAGTGTGAGATGTGGCTGTAGGTTCAGACTGTCTTTGTCTCATTAGAGTGTGAGATGTGGCTGTAGGTTCAGACTGTCTTTGTCTCATTAGAGTGTGAGATGTGGCTGTAGGTTCAGACTGTCTTTGTCTCATTAGAGTGTGAGATGTGACTGTAGGTTCAGACTGTCTTTGTCTCATTAGAGTGTGAGATGTGGCTGTAGGTTCAGACTGTCTTTGTCTCATTAGAGTGTGAGATGTGGCTGTAGGTTCAGACTGTCTTTGTCTCATTAGAGTGTGAGATGTGGCTGTAGGTTCAGACTGTCTTTGTCTCATTAGAGTGTGAGATGTGACTGTAGGTTCAGACTGTCTTTGTCTCATTAGAGTGTGAGATGTGGCTGTAGGTTCAGACTGTCTTTGTCTCATTAGAGTGTGAGATGTGGCTGTAGGTTCATATTTCAGACTGTCTTTGTCTCATTAGAGTGTGAGATGTGGCTGTAGGTTCAGACTGTCTTTGTCTCATTAGAGTGTGAGATGTGGCTGTAGGTTCAGACTGTCTTTGTCTCATTAGAGTGTGAGATGTGGCTGTAGGTTCAGACTGTCTTTGTCTCATTAGAGTGTGAGATGTGGCTGTAGGTTCATATTTCAGACTGTCTTTGTCTCATTAGAGTGTGAGATGTGGCTGTAGGTTCAGACTGTCTTTGTCTCATTAGAGTGTGAGATGTGGCTGTAGGTTCAGACTGTCTTTGTCTCATTAGAGTGTGAGATGTGGCTGTGGGTTCAGACTGTCTTTGTCTCATTAGAGTGTGAGATGTGGCTGTGGGTTCAGACTGTCTTTTTCTCATTAGAGTGTGAGATGTGGCTGTGGGTTCAGACTGTCTTTGTCTCATTAGAGTGTGAGATGTGGCTGTAGGTTCATATTTCAGACTGTCTTTGTCTCATTAGAGTGTGAGATGTGGCTGTAGGTTCAGACTGTCTTTGTCTCATTAGAGTGTGAGATGTGGCTGTAGGTTCAGACTGTCTTTGTCTCATTAGAGTGTGAGATGTGGCTGTAGGTTCAGACTGTCTTTGTCTCATTAGAGTGTGAGATGTGGCTGTAGGTTCAGACTGTCTTTGTCTCATTAGAGTGTGAGATGTGGCTCTAGGTTCATATTTCAGACTGTCTTTGTCTCATTAGAGTGTGAGATGTGGCTGTAGGTTCAGACTGTCTTTGTCTCATTAGAGTGTGAGATGTGGCTGTAGGTTCAGACTGTCTTTGTCTCATTAGAGTGTGAGATGTGGCTGTAGGTTCAGACTGTCTTTGTCTCATTAGAGTGTGAGATGTGACTGTAGGTTCAGACTGTCTTTGTCTCATTAGAGTGTGAGATGTGGCTGTAGGTTCAGACTGTCTTTGTCTCATTAGAGTGTGAGATGTGACTGTAGGTTCAGACTGTCTTTGTCTCATTAGAGTGTGAGATGTGGCTGTAGGTTCAGACTGTCTTTGTCTCATTAGAGTGTGAGATGTGGCTGTAGGTTCATATTTCAGACTGTCTTTGTCTCATTAGAGTGTGAGATGTGGCTGTAGGTTCAGACTGTCTTTGTCTCATTAGAGTGTGAGATGTGGCTGTAGGTTCAGACTGTCTTTGTCTCATTAGAGTGTGAGATGTGGCTGTAGGTTCAGACTGTCTTTGTCTCATTAGAGTGTGAGATGTGACTGTAGGTTCAGACTGTCTTTGTCTCATTAGAGTGTGAGATGTGGCTGTAGGTTCAGACTGTCTTTGTCTCATTAGAGTGTGAGATGTGGCTGTAGGTTCAGACTGTCTTTGTCTCATTAGAGTGTGAGATGTGGCTGTAGGTTCAGACTGTCTTTGTCTCATTAGAGTGTGAGATGTGACTGTAGGTTCAGACTGTCTTTGTCTCATTAGAGTGTGAGATGTGGCTGTAGGTTCAGACTGTCTTTGTCTCATTAGAGTGTGAGATGTGGCTGTAGGTTCATATTTCAGACTGTCTTTGTCTCATTAGAGTGTGAGATGTGGCTGTAGGTTCAGACTGTCTTTGTCTCATTAGAGTGTGAGATGTGGCTGTAGGTTCAGACTGTCTTTGTCTCATTAGAGTGTGAGATGTGGCTGTAGGTTCAGACTGTCTTTGTCTCATTAGAGTGTGAGATGTGGCTGTAGGTTCATATTTCAGACTGTCTTTGTCTCATTAGAGTGTGAGATGTGGCTGTAGGTTCAGACTGTCTTTGTCTCATTAGAGTGTGAGATGTGGCTGTAGGTTCAGACTGTCTTTGTCTCATTAGAGTGTGAGATGTGGCTGTGGGTTCAGACTGTCTTTGTCTCATTAGAGTGTGAGATGTGGCTGTGGGTTCAGACTGTCTTTTTCTCATTAGAGTGTGAGATGTGGCTGTGGGTTCAGACTGTCTTTGTCTCATTAGAGTGTGAGATGTGGCTGTAGGTTCATATTTCAGACTGTCTTTGTCTCATTAGAGTGTGAGATGTGGCTGTAGGTTCAGACTGTCTTTGTCTCATTAGAGTGTGAGATGTGGCTGTAGGTTCAGACTGTCTTTGTCTCATTAGAGTGTGAGATGTGGCTGTAGGTTCAGACTGTCTTTGTCTCATTAGAGTGTGAGATGTGGCTGTAGGTTCATATTTCAGACTGTCTTTGTCTCATTAGAGTGTGAGATGTGGCTGTAGGTTCAGACTGTCTTTGTCTCATTAGAGTGTGAGATGTGACTGTAGGTTCAGACTGTCTTTGTCTCATTAGAGTGTGAGATGTGGCTGTAGGTTCATATTTCAGACTGTCTTTGTCTCATTAGAGTGTGAGATGTGGCTGTAGGTTCATATTTCAGACTGTCTTTGTCTCATTAGAGTGTGAGATGTGGCTGTAGGTTCATATTTCAGACTGTCTTTGTCTCATTAGAGTGTGAGATGTGGCTGTAGGTTCAGACTGTCTTTGTCTCATTAGAGTGTGAGATGTGGCTGTAGGTTCATATTTCAGACTGTCTTTGTCTCATTAGAGTGTGAGATGTGGCTGTAGGTTCAGACTGTCTTTGTCTCATTAGAGTGTGAGATGTGGCTGTAGGTTCAGACTGTCTTTGTCTCATTAGAGTGTGAGATGTGGCTGTAGGTTCAGACTGTCTTTGTCTCAGTAGAGTGTGAGATGTGGCTGTAGGTTCAGACTGTCTTTGTCTCATTAGAGTGTGAGATGTGGCTGTAGGTTCAGACTGTCTTTGTCTCATTAGAGTGTGAGAAGTGGCTGTAGGTTCATATTTCAGCATAAATCTGCATTTGCAACACTTACCCCACTGTTATAAGGTTTCAACTTACAAGACCATCCCAAAATATATTTTTTTGTCATAGGCTCTGAATCTAAACCAGGCTTCCTGCCCCATGATTGAACGATTGATTGACTGACTGATCCCCATCTGTCTGTTTCAGGGGAACAACTTCCGCCGCGAGTACATCGCCACCCAAGGCCCTCTCCCCGGAACCAAGGATGACTTCTGGAGGATGGTGTGGGAGCACAACGTATACAATGTCGTCATGGTGACGCAGTGTGTCGAGAAGGGACGGGTGAGTCGGAGATTCGGGGGGAGGGAGGGAGGGAGGGTGGGGTGACAGATGTGTTTCCATAGTGACTCAGAGAAATAAATAGTTCCTAAAGAACCCTGATAATGGTCAGTAATCTAAATCATTGAGCACTTGACATTAGGCTTGACTGTATTAACCGAACACGTCCTCATTCACATCGACGGGGCTGAAGTGGAGCTGGTCGAGAGTTTCAGTTCCTTGGTGTCCACATCACCAACAAACTATCATGGTCCAAACACACCAAGAAAGTCGTGAAGAGGGCAGGACAACGCCTCTTCCCCCTCAGGAGACTGAAAATATTTGGCATGGGTTCCCAGACCCTCAAAAAGTTATACAGCTGCACCATCGAGAGCATCCTCACCGGTTGCCTCACCGCCGCTGTATATAGCCTCATTACTAACCGGTACCCCCGCACATTGACTCGGTACCGGTACCCGCTGAATATAGCCTCATTACTAACCAGTACCCCCGCACATTGACTCGGCACCGGTACCCGCTGTATATAGCCTCATTACTAACCGGTACCCCCGCACATTGACTCGGGACCGGTACCCGCTGTATATAGCCTCATTACTAACCGGTACCCACGCACATTGACTCGGCACCGGTACCCGCCGAATATAGCCTCATTACTACCCGGTACCCACGCACATTGACTCGGGACCGGTACCCCCCCACATTGACTCGGGACCGGTACCCCCCCACATTGACTCGGGACCGGTACCCACGCACATTGACTCGGGACCGGTACCTGCTGTATATAGCGTCCACATTGACTCGGGACCGGTACCTGCTGTATATAGCCTCCACATTGACTCGGGACCGGTACCTGCTGTATATAGCCTCCACATTGACTCGGGACCGGTACCCCCTGTATATAGCCTCCACATTGACTCGGGACCGGTATATTGACTCGGGACCGGTACCTGCTGTATGTAGTCTCCACATTGACTCGGGACCGGTACCCCCTGTATATAGCCTCCACATTGACTCGGGACCGGTACCCCTCCACATTGACTCGGGACCGGTACCCCTCCACATTGACTCGGTACCTGCTGTATATAGCCTCCACATTGACTCGGGACCGGTACCTGCTGTATATAGCCTCCACATTGACTCTGTACCGGTACCCCCTGTATATAGCCTCCACATTGACTCGGGACCGGTACCCCCGCACATTGACTCGGGACCGGTACCCGCTGTATATAGCCTCATTACTAACCGGTACCCCCGCACATTGACTCGGGACCGGTACCTGCTGTATATAGTCTCCACATTGACTCGGGACCGGTACCTGCTGTATATAGTCTCCACATTGACTCGGTACCTGTACCCCCACACACTGACTCGGGACCTGCTGTATACTGTCATTATTGTTATTTTATTGTGTTTTTACTTTAGTTTGTTTAGAAAATATATTCTTAAAACTGCATTGTTGGTTAAGGCCTTGCCAGTAAGCATTTCACGGTAAGGTCTAAACCTGTTGTATTCGGTGCATTGTGACAAATACAATTTGATTTGATTAGACATAAGTCTGATATTATTGGACTTTACTTTGTGTGGGACATTTTGGGTGGATAGAGGGATGAATGGATGGGGATAGAGGGATGAATGGATGGGGATAGAGGGATGAATGGATGGGGATAGAGGGATGAATGGATGGGGATAGATGGATGAATGGATGGGGATAGATGGATGAATGGATGGGGATAGAGGGATGAATGGATGGGGATAGAGGGATGAATGGATGGGGATAGAGGGATGAATGGATGGGGATAGATGGATGAATGGATGGGGATAGAGGGATGAATGGATGGGGATAGAGGGATGAATGGATGGGGATAGAGGGATGAATGGATGGGGATAGAGGGATGAATGGATGGATGGGGATAGAGGGATGAATGGATGGGGATAGAGGGATGAATGGATGGGGATAGAGGGATGAAGGGATGGGGATAGATGGATGAATGGATGGGGATAGAGGGGTGAATGGATGGGGATAGATAGTTGAATGGATGGGGATAGAGGGATGGACAAACAAACACATGAATAAATGAACAAACTATTCAATAAATAACTCAATCCCTTAATCAACCAGTCAGTCAGTCGGTCAGTCAGACAACAAATCAAGAGATCTAAAGGTCTAACCGTGGCCATTGTTGTCCCCGTCCAGGTGAAGTGTGACCACTACTGGCCGGCTGACCGGGAGCCTCTGTACTATGGAGACCTGGTGGTTCAAATGCTGTCTGAGTCTGTCCTGGCTGAATGGACAATCAGGGAGTTCAAGATCAGCTCTGTGAGTAACAATCACCTCAGAAACAATCACTTAAGAAACAATTGCCTCAGAAACAATCACCTCAGAAACAATCACCTCAGAAACAATCACCTCAGTTACAATCACCTCAGTTACAATCACCTCAGTAACAATCACCTCAGAATCAATCACTTCAGAAACAATTGCCTCAGAAACAATCACCTCAGAAACAATCACCTCAGTTACAATCACCTCAGTTACAATCACCTCAGTAACAATCACCTCAGTAACAATCACCTCAGTAACAATCACCTCAGTTACAATCACCTCAGTAACAATCACCTCAGTAACATTCACCTCAGTAACATTCACCTCAGTAACATTCACCTCAGTAACATTCACCTCAGTAACAATCACCTCAGAAACAATCACCTCAGTAACAAGCATCTCAGTAACAATCACCTCAGTAACAATCACCTCAGTAACAATCACTTCAGTAACAATCACCTGAGTAACAATCACCTCAGTAACAATCACTTCAGTAACAATCACCTGAGTAACAATCACCTCAGAAACAATCACCTCAGTAACAATCACCTCAGTAACAATCACCTCAGAAACAATCACTGCAGATAATATGGCAGCTTCTCTGTTACTGTCACTCTATTGAAAGCTGTAGCCCAACTGAAGAGCTTTCAGTTCATTAGGACAACCTGTTTTTATATAAACCATCAGTACCAAGACAGATAAAACTGTTCAATCCTCTAATCGCTTAGATCCTGATCTACAAAGTACATTCTAGACCTGGTGTGGAGGTCCGACTTTATTTTTTTTTAATGTATTTATTTATATTTTATTTATATTTTATTTAACCAGGTAAGTCAGTGACGAAAAAATTCTTATTTACAATGACGGCCTATCCCGGCCACACCAGGCCAACGCTGGGCCAATTGTGCGCCGCCCTATGGGACTCCCAATCCTGGCCGGATGTGATTCAGCCTGGATTTGAGCCAGGGACTGTAGTGTCGTCTCTTGCACTGAGATACAGTACCTTAGACCGTTGCGCCACTCGGTAGCCCCCAAGAGGGAGATACCCTGCATTTCCTGTCCTGAACATCCCTCATCTTGTGTCTCTTCAGGAGGGTCGTCCCAGCTTCCCTCGGGTGGTGAGACACTTCCACTACACGGTATGGCCAGACCACGGGGTCCCCGAGACCACCCAGTCCCTCATCGAGTTCGTACGGACCGTCAGGGACTACATCGACAGGGCCCCCAGTACTGGAGCCACCGTTGTTCACTGCAGGTATGTGGAAGGGCCACATCGGTGTGTGTGTGTGTGTGTGTGTGTGTGTGTGTGTGTGTGTGTGTGTGTGTGTGTGTGAGTGAGTGAGTGTGTGTGTGTGTGTGTGTGTGTGTAGATGCCAGTGTAGATGTAAAGTTAGCGGAGTCAGAGGGTTCCTCTCCCATCAGAAAGAGGTTCCCCCTTGGCAGACGTCAGTCAAAGAGAAGACCAGCAACGTGAGAAAAGGTATTGAGGCCGGTTTAATCATTGATCAGCTCCATACATGAGACTCGTCCCCTCGCAGGGTTGGGGAGTAACGGATGACAAGTAATCCACTACATATAAGGGATTACAACAGAAACAGTAACTGTAATCCGTTACCAGCTAAAATATTGTAATCAGATACTTTTGAAAAACTAGATGATTACTTCGAGGATTACTTTAAAAATAAAAAGATGTTTGCGAGAATAAAAAAAATCTTTGCCACTTCTCTGTTTTGTCAATGACATTCAAATCAGCATTGAAAAAAGGTGGAAGTTTAAGTTTGTTCCACCTAAGAGAGTCTGACCACCAATCAGAGACCACTATGATGACACACCAAATGATGACCACCAATCAGAGACCACTATGATGACACACCAAATGTGTTTGATGGATTGTGGGAAAAGAGCAGGAATAGGCGTTTGTAGGCTACAGTCCAAGCTGTGTCTTCCAATGGTGCGACTGCTGTCGGCATCCAAAGATGATATATGTAGCCCTCGCTACATATTCGTCGCCAGACCCACTGGCTCCAGGTCATCTACAAGTCCATGCTAGGTAAAGCTCCGCCTTATCTCAGTTCACTGGTTACGATGGCAACACCCATCCGTAGCACGCGCTCCAGCAGGTGTATCTCACTGATCATCCCTAAAGCCAACACCTCATTTGGCCGCCTTTCGTTCCAATTCTCTGCTGCCTGTGACTGGAACGAATTGCAAAAATCGCTGAAGTTGGAGACTTTTATCTCCCTCACCAACTTCAAACATCTGCTATCTGAGCAGCTAACCGATCGCTGCAGCTGTACATAGTCTATTGGTAAATAGCCCACCCATTTTCACCTACCTCATCCCCATACTGTTTTTATTTATTTATTTTTTTCTGCTCTTTTGCACACCAATATCTCTACCTGTACATAACCATCTGATCATTTATCACTCCAGTGTTAATCTGCATAATTGTAATTATTCGCCTACCTTCTCATGCCTTTTGCACACAATGTATATAGACTCTCTTTTTTCTACTGTGTTATTGACTTGTTAATTGTTTACTCCATGTGTAACTCTGTGTTGTCTGTTCACACTGCTATGCCTTATCTTGGCCAGGTCGCAGTTGCAAATGAGAACTTGTTCTCAACTAGCCTACCTGGTTAAATAAAGGTGAAATAAATAAATAAATAAAATGATCCAACTTGAATAAACGCTTGGAAGTAAGGATGACATCAGTGGTGTTGTCTACGGCGATACAGATATCACTTCTTACTGTTATCTACACAGGGCATTGATGTGAATCACACTGCTGCTCTCTCATTTAGCTATTTGCGCCTTACAGATTATGGTTGTTGTGGACGGCTGTTCACAAATCTAAATGTGTATTTGAACCCAATAATAGTTGAATTCAATAAGTTTAAGCTGCCTATCAATCACTGTTTTTGAAACCAGTGGACAGCCAGTGAAAAACGTGCTCTGGCAACAGCTGTATAGTGTGGATCCCAGCCTATAGAATAACAGCTGTATAGTGTGGATCCCAGCCTATGGAATAACAGCTGTATAGTGAGGATCCCAGCCTATAGAATAACAGCTGTATAGTGAGGATCCCAGCCTATGGAATAACAGCTGTATAGTGAGGATCCCAGCCTATGGAATAACAGCTGTATAGTGAGGATCCCAGCCTATGGAATAACAGCTGTATAGTGAGGATCCCAGCCTATAGAATAACAGCTGTATAGTGAGGATCCCTGTCTATAGAATAACAGCTGTATAGTGTGGATCCCAGCCTATGGAATAACAGCTGTATAGTGTGGATCCCAGCCTATAGAATAACAGCTGTATAGTGTGGATCCCAGCCTATAGAATAACAGCTGTATAGTGTGGATCCCAGCCTATGGAATAACAGCTGCATAGTGTGGATCCCAGCCTATGGAATAAACGTGGGGCTTTAATCGCTCTCTCTAATTCAAGCTGATAAATAAAATAAAACATCCATAGACCTAATGAACACACGCTCAAACTCACACACTTTGGATTGGATAGACTTAAAGAGACGTTATGTAGTTGCTACATCCATTTTTTTCTATTTATAAATGTATATTTGTATATATCCATTGATTCTTGAAGAATATAACTTATAAATGCCTCATGAGTTTAGTTCAACTGTCACACTCAATATATATGTTTGTTTTACACCATGTTTGTAAACATTGTAAATGTAAACAGGCCTCATAACATGGTTAAAACAATCATTGTGACATCATGGAGGGTCAGTCCTCGCATCCATAGCTCTGTCTATTAACCCGAGAGTGGTTACATTTCTCCAGGCCCATCCCTCAGCTTTTTACCAAAACAGAGGCGAAGCGTCCATTTTGTCATTGTTTCATCTGTGGATTTGCCCTTTAAAACAGCTCCATGTTGTCAATGTATCAAAGTGTCACCAACAAAAAGGTCAACAATAGGCCTGTATCAAACGCAGCACATGCCAAGCATGTTTCACGTGTAAATAGCACTTTTCATTCCATGAGCGCAGCATTTATTTTTCAAATCAATGAGCCCAATCGGTCCTCCAGGGCTGGCTAATAAGTCCTTAGTTTTGATCGATAAGCAGGATGTTTGCCTCTTCCTCAGTCCTTTCAGACCTTAATTACTTTTCACAATGAGGGAATGTTTGGCCTCGGGTTAAACAACTAGGCTGATCTATACTTCCATATTAACAAGTCCTATTCCTGAAGACCAAGGGGTATAACGTTTATTGGAATGACTGGAATTCTGATAGACTTTGGTTTTTAATGTATGAACCTGGCTGATGGTGTCTGGACCACCCTCAGCTCTATATAGACAGAAATTAGATGAACCTGGCTGATGGTGTCTGGACTACCCTCAGCTCTATATAGACAGAAATGAGATTAACCTGGCTGATGGTGTCTGGACCACCCTCAGCTCTATATAGACAGAAATGAGATGAACCTGGCTGATGGTGAACTGGACCACCCTCAGCTCTATATAGACAGAAATGAGATTAACCTGGCTGATGGTGTCTGGACCACCCTGAGCTCTATATAGACAGAAATGAGATGAACCTGGCTGATGGTGAACTGGACCACCCTCAGCTCTATATAGACAGAAATTAGATGAACCTGGCTGATGGTGAACTGGACCACCCTCAGCTCTATATAGACAGAAATTAGATGAACCTGGCTGATGGTGTCTGGACCACCCTCAGCTCTATATAGACAGAAATGAGATGAACCTGGCTGATGGTGTCTGGACCACCCTCAGCTCTATATAGACAGAAATGAGATGAACCTGGCTGATGGTGATCAGGACCACCCTCAGCTCTATATAGACAGAAATGAGATGAACCTGGCTGATGGTGTCTGGACCACCCTCAGCTCTATGTAGACAGAAATTAGATGAACCTGGCCGATGGTGCTCTACACTCCTTCAGTTTCAGATCAACAGGAATGTAAAGTTCACAGATAAGCCACAACATACTTTACAGGAAGGAGAAGTAAGGGTCGATAAGCCACAACATACTTTACAGGAAGGAGAAGTAAGTAAGGGTCGATGAGCCACAACACACTCTACAGGAAGGAGAAGTAAGTAAGGGTCGTTAAACCACAACACACTTTACAGGAAGGAGAAGTAAGTAAGGGTCGATAAGCCACAACACACTTTACAGGAAGGAGAAGTAAGTAAGGGTCGTTAAGCCACAACACACTTTACAGGAAGGAGAAGTAAGTAAGGGTCGATAAGCCACAACATACTTTACAGGAAGGAGAAGTAAGGGTCGTTAAGCCACAACATACTTTACAGGAAGGAGAAGTAAGGGTCGTTAAGCCACAACATACTTTACAGGAAGGAGAAGTAAGGGTCGTTAAGCCACAACATACTTTACAGGAAGGAGAAGTAAGTAAGGGTCGATAAGCCACAACACACTTTACAGGAAGGAGAAGTAAGTAAGGGTCGATAAGCCACAACATACTTTACAGGAAGGAGAAGTAAGTAAGGGTCGTTAAGCCACAACACACTTTACAGGAAGGAGAAGTAAGTAAGGGTCGATAAGCCACAACATACTTTACAGGAAGGAGAAGTAAGTAAGGGTCGATAAGCCACAACATACTTTACAGGAAGGAGAAGTAAGTACGGGTCGATAAGCCACAACATACTTTACAGGAAGGAGAAGTAAGGGTCGTTAAGCCACAACATACTTTACAGGAAGGAGAAGTAAGGGTCGATAAGCCACAACACACTTTACAGGAAGGAGAAGTAAGTAAGGGTCGATAAGCCACAACACACTTTACAGGAAGGAGAAGTAAGGGTCGTTAAGCCACAACACACTTTACAGGAAGGAGAAGTAAGTAAGGGTCGTTAAGCCACAACACACTTTACAGGAAGGAGAAGTAAGTACGGGTCGATAAGCCACAACACACTTTACAGGAAGGAGAAGTAAGGGTCGTTAAGCCACAACACACTTTACAGGAAGGAGAAGTAAGGGTTGATAAGCCACAACACACTTTACAGGAAGGAGAAGTAAGGGTCGTTAAGCCACAACACACTTTACAGGAAGGAGAAGTAAGGGTCGATAAGCCACAACACACTTTACAGGAAGGAGAAGTAAGTAAGGGTCGTTAAGCCACAACACACTTTACAGGAAGGAGAAGTAAGTACGGGTTGATAAGCCACAACACACTTTACAGGAAGGAGAAGTAAGTAAGGGTCGTTTTTCCCCCAGAGGAAAGTCCATTACTCGGCGGTGACTCTTTCTCCAGACGCGGGTATCGCTCTCAGCTACAGGAGTCTGCCATTCCATCACTGTTGGTGACGTCTAGAGCCTAGACCAGAGATCTACTGACCCTGACCTGCTCCCCTTTATGTCCAAGATGTTAGATGTGCCGTCAAAGTGGAGAGAGAACTCTGTTAGTACTGGTGTACTGTGTTTCAGTGAAGCGTCCAGCTGGAATGATGTTATGTGCAACGTCCTGGATGATGGATTGTGATTCACCGTCATCATTTATCATTACTGTGTGTGTGTGTGTGTGTGTGTGTGTGTGTGTGTGTGTGTGTGTGTGTGTGTGTGTGTGTGTGTGTGTGTGTGTGTGCGTGTCAAAGGAGAAATCCTTCAATCAGGATGGTAGCTGTTTAGGCACACCAATTAAATTAAAAACCAATATCAAATTATTTTAATATGACTTACCGCAAGTGCATAAATACATGGACGTCAATGGTAAATGTTATGTAAACTACATGAATCACTCTTCTCTCTCTCTCTCTCTCCCTCAGTGCTGGAGTGGGTCGTACAGGGACGTTCATGGTTCTGGACCGGGTCCTTCAACAGCTGGACAGCATAGGAACAGTGGACGTCTACGGCTGTGTGTTTGACCTCCGACTGCACCGCTCTCACATGGTGCAAACAGAGGTAACGACGGATAAAACCCTCAGCTCATTCAACACTACTGTTTCCATCAGCTGGTACATTTCCATGAGTATAATGAACGTCAATGTTAGCCAGTGATACCCAGTGATAATATATAGCCAGTGATAATATATAGCCAGTGATACCCAGTGATAATATATAGCCAGTGATAATATATAGCCAGTGATAATATATAGCCAGTGATACCCAGTGATAATATATAGCCAGTGATACCTAGTGATAATATATAGCCAGTGATAATATATAGCCAGTGATAATATATAGCCAGTGATAATATATAGCCAGTGATAATATATAGCCAGTGATACCCAGTGATAATATATAGCCAGTGATACCCAGTGATAATATATAGCCAGTGATAATATATAGCCAGTGATACCCAGTGACAATATATAGCCAGTGATAATATATAGCCAGTGATAATATATAGCCAGTGATAATATATAGCCAGTGATACCCAGTGATAATATATAGCCAGTGATAATATATAGCCAATGATAATATATAGCAAGTGATAATATATAGCAAGTGATCCCCAGTGATATTATATAGCCAGGGATAATATATAGCCAATGATATTATATAGCCAGTGATAATATATAGCCAGAGATATTATATAGCCAGTGATAATATATAGCCAGTGATAACATATAGCCAGAGATATTATATACCCAGTGAAAATATATAGCCAGTGATAATATATAGCCAGTGATACCCAGTGATAATATATAGCCAGTGATAATATATAAGTGATAATATGTAGCCAGTGATAATATATAGCCAGTGATAATATATAGCCAGTGATAATATATAGCCAGTGATAATAAACAACCAGTGATATTATACAGCCAGTGATAATATATAGCCAGTGATATTATATAGCCAGTGATAATATATAGCCAGTGATATTATATAGCCAGTGATATTATATAGCCAGTGATAATATATAGCCAGTGATAATATATAGCCAAAGATAACATTTAGCCAGTGATCCTCAGTGATAATATGTAGCCAGTGATAACATATAGCCAGTGATATTATATAGCCAGTGATAATATTAAGTGATAATATATAGCCAGTGATATTATGTAGCCAGTGATATTATTTAGCCAGTGATAATATATAGCCAGTGACAATATATAGCCAGTGATAATATATAGCCAGTGATATTATTTAGCCAGTGATATTATATAGCCAGTGATAATATGGAGCCAGTGATAATATATAGCCAGTGATATTATTTAGCCAGTGATATTATATAGCCAGTGATAATATATAGCCAGTGATAATATATAGCCAGTGATAATATATAGCCAGTGATAATATATAGCCAATGATATTATATAGCCAGTGATAATATATAGCCAGTGATAATATATAGCCAGTGATAATATATAGCCAATGATATTATATAGCCAGTGATATTATATAGCCAGTGATAATATATAGCCAGTGATAATATATAGCCAGTGATAATATATAGCCAGTGATAATATATAAATGATAATATATAAGTGATAATATGTAAATTATAATATATAAGTGATAATATATAGTCGGTGATAATATATAAGTGATATTATATAGCCAGAGATATTATATAGCCAGTGATATTATATAGCCAGAGATAATATATAGCCAGGAATAATAAATGGGGATGTGTATCAGAAAGTCGTGTTTCAGCAGAATCAAAGGGAAGGCTTCATCCCATTGATCTGCTATGCAGTGGTAATGATAGCACAATGTTTGTGCCTGAGACACAACGTCTTGCAATAGCTCCCCAATCATAATGCCTAGGCTTTAGCTTCGTGGGATAACACAGTCTGTTGTCAAAATGGCAAAGGCACAACGCATTTAGCAGACATGTTGCATGAACAGTAGTATTGATGTGAATGCTGTCCTCCCCACAGTAGATGAACAGTAGTATTGGTGTGAATGCTGTCCTCCCCACAGCAGATGAACAGTAGTATTGATGTGAATGCTGTCCTCCCCACAGTAGATGAACAGTAGTATTGGTGTGAATGCTGTCCTCCCCACAGCAGATTAACAGTAGTATTGATGTGAATGCTGTTCTCCCCACAGCAGATGAACAGTAGTATGGATGTGAATGCTGTCCTCCCCACAGCAGATGAACAGTAGTATTGGTGATATTGATGTGAATGCTGTCCTCCCCACAGCAGATGAACAGTAGTATTGGTGATATTAATGTGAATGCTGTCCTCCCCACAGTACCAGTACTCCTTCCTCCACCAGTGTGTTCGAGATGTCCTGAGAGCCAGGAAGCTCCGTAGTGAGCAGGAGAACCCTCTCTACCCCATCTATGAGAACTTCAACCCAGACTACTACCGTGGTAAGACTATACCACCATACCAAGACTATATATCCAGACTACTACCGTGGTAAGACTACACCACCATACCAAGACTATATATCCAGACTACTACCGTGGTAAGACTATACCAGCATACCAAGACTATATATCCAGACTACTACCGTGGTAAGACTACACCACCATAACAAGACTATATATCCAGACTACTACCATGGTAAGACTATACCAAGACTATATATCCAGACTACTACCATGGTAAGACTATACCAAGACTATATATCCAGACTACTACCATGGTAAGACTATACCAAGACTATATATCCAGACTACTACCATGGTAAGACTATACCAAGACTACCAGACTACTACCATGGTAAGACTATACCAAGACTATATATCCAGACTACTACCATGGTAAGACTATACCAAGACTATATATCCAGACTACTACCATGGTAAGACTATACCAAGACTATATATCCAGACTACTACCATGGTATGACTTTACCACCATACCAAGACTATATATCCAGACTACTACCATGGTAGGACTATACCACATTACCAAGACTATATATCCAGACTACTACCATGGTAAGACTTTACCACCATACCAAGACTATATATCCAGACTACTACCATGGTAAGACTATACCAAGACTATATATCCAGACTACTACCATGGTAAGACTTTACCACCATACTAAGACTATATATCCAGACTACTACCATGGTAAGACTACACCACCATACCAAGACTATATATCCAGACTACTACCATGGTAAGACTATACCAAGACTATATATCCAGACTACTACCATGGTAGGACTATACCACCATACCAAGACTATATATCCAGACTACTACCATGGTAAGACTATACCAAGACTATATATGCAGACTACTACCATGGTTAGACTATACCCCCATACCAAGACTATACATCCAGACTACTACCATGGTAAGACTATACCAAGACTATATATCCAGACTACTAACATGGTTAAACTATACCAAGACTATATATCCAGACTACTACCATGGTAAGACTATACCACATTACCAAGACTATATATCCAGACTACTACCATGGTAAGACTATACCACCATACCAAGACTATATATCCAGACTACTACCATGGTAAGACTATACCCCCATACCAAGACTATATATTCAGACTATTACCATGGTAAGACTATACCAAGACTATATATCCAGACTACTACCATGGTAAGACTATAACACCATACCAAGACTATATATCCAGACTACTAACATGGTAAGACTATACCCCCATACCAAGACTATATATCCAGACTACTACCATGGTAAGACTATACCACCATACCAAGACTATATATCCAGTCTACTACCATGGTAAGACTATACCACCATACCAAGACTATATATCCAGACTACTACCATGGTAAAACTATACCCCCATACCAAGACTATATATCCAGACTACTACCATGGTAAGACTATACCAAGACTATATATCCAGACTATTACCATGGTAAGACTATACCAAGACTATATATCCAGACTACTTCCATGGTAAGACTATAACACCATACCAAGACTATATATCCAGACTACTAACATGGTAAGACTATACCCCCATACCAAGGCTATATATCCAGACTACTACCATGGTAAGACTATACCACCATACCAAGACTATATATCCAGTCTACTACCATGGTAAGACTATACCACCATACCAAGACTATATATCCAGACTACTACCATGGTAAGACTATACCACATTACCAAGACTATATATCCAGACTACTACCATGGTAAGACTATACCACCATACCAAGACTATATATCCAGTCTACTACCATGGTAAGACTATACCCCCATTCCAAGACTATACAGTGCCTTGCGAAAGTATTCGGCCCCCTTGAACTTTGCGACCTTTTGCCACATTTCAGGCTTCAAACATAAAGATATAAAACTGTCTTTTTTTGTGAAGAATCAACAACAAGTGGGACACAATCATGAAGTGGAACGACATTTATTGGATATTTCAAACTTTTTTAACAAATCAAAAACTGAAAAATTGGGCGTGCAAAATTATTCAGCCCCCTTAAGTTAATACTTTGTAGCGCCACCTTTTGCTGCGATTACAGCTGTAAGTCGCTTGGGGTATGTCTCTATCAGTTTTACACATCGAGAGACTGAATTTTTTTCCCATTCCTCCTTGCAAAACAGCTCGAGCTCAGTGAGGTTGGATGGAGAGCATTTGTGAACAGCAGTTTTCAGTTCTTTCCACAGATTCTCGATTGGATTCAGGTCTGGACTTTGACTTGGCCATTCTAACACCTGGATATGTTTATTTTTGAACCATTCCATTGTAGATTTTGCTTTATGTTTTGGATCATTGTCTTGCTGGAAGACAAATCTCCGTCCCAGTCTCAGGTCTTTTGCAGACTCCATCAGGTTTTCTTCCAGAATGGTCCTGTATTTGGCTCCATCCATCCTCCCATCAATTTGAACCATCTTCCCTGTCCCTGCTGAAGAAAAGCAGGCCCAAACCATGATGCTGCCACCACCATGTTTGACAGTGGGGATGGTGTGTTCAGCTGTGTTGCTTTTACGCCAAACATAATGTTTTGCATTGTTGCCAAAAAGTTCAATTTTGGTTTCATCTGACCAGAGCACCTTCTTCCACATGTTTGGTGTGTCTCCCAGGTGGCTTGTGGCAAACTTTAAACAACACTTTTTATGGATATCTTTAAGAAATGGCTTTCTTCTTGCCACTCTTCCATAAAGGCCAGATTTGTGCAATATACGACTGATTGTTGTCCTATGGACAGAGTCTCCCACCTCAGCTGTAGATCTCTGCAGTTCATCCAGAGTGATCATGGGCCTCTTGGCTGCATCTATGATCAGTCTTCTCCTTGTATGAGCTGAAAGTTTAGAGGGACGGCCAGGTCTTGGTAGATTTGCAGTGGTCTGATACTCCTTCCATTTCAATATTATCGCTTGCACAGTGCTCCTTGGGATGTTTAAAGCTTGGGAAATCTTTTTGTATCCAAATCCGGCTTTAAACTTCTTCACAACAGTATCTCGGACCTGCCTGGTGTGTTCCTTGTTCTTCATGATGCTCTCTGCGCTTTTAACGGACCTCTGAGACTATCACAGTGCAGGTGCATTTATACGGAGACTTGATTACACACAGGTGGATTGTATTTATCATCAATAGTCATTTAGGTCAACATTGGATCATTCAGAGATCCTCACTGAACTTCTGGAGAGAGTTTGCTGCACTGAAAGTAAAGGGGCTGAATAATTTTGCACGCCCAATTTTTCAGTTTTTGATTTGTTAAAAAAGTTTGAAATATCCAATAAATGTTGTTCCACTTCATGATTGTGTCCCACTTGTTGTTGATTCTTCACAAAAAAATACAGTTTTATATCTTTATGTTTGAAGCCTGAAATGTGGCAAAAGGTCGCAAAGTTCAAGGGGGCCGAATACTTTCGCAAGGCACTGTATATCCAGACTACTACCATGGTAAGACTATACCACCATACCAAGACTATATATCCAGTCTGCTACCATGGTAAGACTGTACTAAGACTATATATCCAGTCTACTACCATGGTAAGACTGTACCAAGACTATATATCCAGACTACTACCATGGTAAGACTATACCCCCATACCAAGACTATATATCCAGTCTACTACCATGTTAAGACTATACCACCATACCAGGACTATATATCCAGACTATAGATATAGGTCTACCAATATAATTAGAATTACAAGCACGGACAGACGGCTGTAAGCCTACCAATAGAATTACCATGACTGTAATGGACAGACGGCTGTAAGCCTACCAATTGAATTACCATGACTGGAACGGACAGACGGCTGTAAGCCTACCAATAGAATTACCATGACAGGAACGGACAAAGCCAACATGGTGGTTGGCTGGTCCCTCCACCAGAGAACATAGACTTGATGGTTAGACTGGTCCCTCCACCAGAGAACATAGACTTGATGGTTAGACGGTTAGATGGTTATCCCATTCTAGTTTGTCTAACTCTATGTCTTTAATCACAGTTCCATTTTGAGTCGCTAAAACGATAATCCCCTAAACCGTCTAAACGACTTAATCATACGGAAGGGTACATTTAGTACACGTGTGTTTTTTAAATAATATTTGACTAAATGTGCCTTTTGTTTGTCTTACTCTCTTCAGATTTTGTGTACACGGGACGCTAACTAACGACAGTCTGGGTTCCTCTCCACACAGCTGAGTGAGAAGGAAAACCAGGGAAGAATCTGTTCAATACCACCAGACAGCCAAGCACTATTTTTGATACACTGTTGGTTCAACCTCTCAGGATGTCTATTTAAAATGGAGCAGATTGACGTCTGGAAACATTGGCGTTTCGTCCACTTATAGCTGAATCTTAGGTTGCATTCAATGAGATCTGATTATATTGTTTTGCACCTAATTGTAAAGCTCTTCCAAGAAACATTATTCCCTAAACTCATGTTATTTCAATATTAATAATGTCTGATGAAAAAGACAAAAGGAACTGATATAAAATGTAGATATAATGATTCTTATTCAACGTAAACAGAAAAAAAAGATGAGTGAAAGCTATCAGGCGAAGCAATGAATGGGATTCTATGAGGCGTAGCTTCCCTGCATCACACAGCATTATTATGACAAGGCCTGAATGCCTGAAAACCTTCCCTACATCACAAAGCATTATTATGACAAGGCCTGAATGCCTGAAAACGTTCCCTATATCACACAGCATTATTATGACAAGGCCTGAATGCCTAAAAACCTTCCCTACATCACACAGCATTATTATGACAAGGCCTGAATGCCTGAAAACCTTCCCTGCATCACACAGCCTTATTATGACAAGGCCTGAATGCCTAAAAACCTTCCCTGCATCACACAGCATTATTATGACAAGGCCTGAATGCCTGAAAACCTTCCCTGAAGAAACCTTCCCTGCATCCCAAATGGCACCCTATTCTCTATGGCCCTAATCAAAAGTTGTGCACTATATAGGGAATAGGGTGCCATTTGGGTACAAAGACTTTTCTGTATAATATGTTCTAAATCGTAGTTGCTGGTTTGTAGTTTAAAAAAATAATGAACCCGGAGCAGACAGACAGACAGCTAGCTGTCTTGAGAGTAGCTCATCACAATGCTGTCTAGATCCTTGTATAAAGTAGCAGACCGTCTGTACAGTTGGTTGTGTTGTGAATAGTCCTCTTATCTTTAAACATGGCGTCAGTTCATGTTGTGTGTGTGTGTGTGTGTACCATTGAGATTGTACAGTAGAGCCTGGAGGAGGGAACAGCATATAGTTTGTATGCCATCTCAGCTACCTATGTTTTCTAGGGCAAAGGGAAAACTCCACTGGAAAACAAACTAGTTTTCGGTTGTTTCCGGAAAGAGGTGGTAACCTTTTCTCCGTGGTCTCTCGAACCAAGATGGAGGGAGTGTTCATGAGAGAGACTGTACGGGTTTTGTACATTACCTTCTTCAAAACATGATGTTGCATTTCTGATCATCCTTTTGCATAAAACTAGGCTGATGGATGTGTCTGTAAACAATACGAACAGTGATCTTTCTATGTCGTGTGTTGAACTGAGCGGGAGATCTCTTCAACTGAATCTGAGCTGGCCAGCTTCCTGATCTACACAGGAGAAGGTCTAGAAGTTGGACTAAACTAAAAAAAAACAACTGAAGAAACTTCACACAATAAGCAATACTGGCCAAATCCTGCTGAGATCCTGGGGATAAAGTGAGAGAATTGAATAAAATGTCAACATCCTGACCCTGTGAGAGGTCTGTAGTGGCCAAGACACTGACCTTTCCAGACTGCAGGTTTTGGGACGTGGCATTTCTCTGTCTGAGCTTCTCTGAGCCCCGAGCCACGGAAACAGACCGAGCTACAGAAGAAACAGTGTTGGTTGGCATTCTTCCCATTGTTACTGAAGACAATGCAGATCTTCAGTAGCTCTCACTGCGTTAGTATTTCAAAATCAATCTGTATCTACATATAAATAGTACGTTCAGATTGAATCTTCTCTCCAATGGCTCCCATTATGTTAGTGTTTCTACTCTATATTACAAAAATCACACATTTATTTTAACTTTGTTGTTCAATTTAAACATAAAAAAATACTAGCTTTAAAAAACAAATACTAAGATGATCATTTTCAGGGTTCTGACTCCTCCCAGTAGTATCAGATGGAACACATTCTGACTCCTCCCAGTAGTATCAGATGGAACACATTCTGACTCCTCCCAGTAGTATCAGATGGAACACATTCTAACTTTTCCCAGTAGTATCAGATGGAACACATTCTAACTTTTCCCAGTAGTATCAGATGGAACACATTCTGACTCCTCCCAGTAGTATCAGATGGAACACATTCTAACTCCTCCCAGTAGTATCAGATGGAACACATTCTAACTTTTCCCAGTAGTATCAGATGGAACACATTCTAACTTTTCCCAGTAGTATCAGATGGAACACATTCTGACTCCTCCCAGTAGTATCAGATGGAACACACCAGTCTCTCAGGCTTGACTCTTTCACCCCTGTCCTCCCCTATAAGCCTAAAGGTCATATCATAAAGAGATTGTCTCCAGATAATAGAGTACAGAAACATCAACTCTCTCCATCTGTTCTCCTCCCTGCTGGGAGTTGAGTGGATTTAATAGTGTGGTATTAAGCTCCACTGTAGATTCCTCAAAAGTTTTTCATTACAGAAATCTATATCAATCCCCTTCCCTCCTGTCAAACTAACACGTTGTTAGATCCCCAATGACCCTCTGGAACACATCTCTCTGGGTTTCACCAGAGTATGGCTGGTGCCCATACAGCAGCTAAAACTTCATGTGACGGCGCTTAGCTACCTGATGAATATTCTCCCAGCGTTTCTGTTTCCCTGTAACATCTCTACTACCTCGCTCACCAACCAACAGTTGACCTGCAGGGGAAACCTTCTAACCCAGGCCTTTAGAAAGAGACAAGGAGAGGAGGGGCAGAGGTGTTGGAGGCAAATCAGAGGAATTAACGGTCTTTAACAGAGAAGTCATGGTGTAAGCCTGCCGTATGTATCATTTACAGTATGTACCATTTACAGTATGTATCATTTACAGTATGTACCATTTACAGTATGTATCATTTACAGTATGTACCATTTACAGTATGTATCATTTACAGTATGTACCATTTACAGTAGGTATCATTTACAGTATGTATCATTTGCAGTTGGTATCATGTACAGTATGTACCATTTACAGTATGTGTCTTTTACAGTTGGTATAATTCCACACTGGAATATGAACATAACTTAAAACTAACTGAAAGAATGTTCCCTAGTCCAGAATGTTCCCTAGCCTAGAATGTTCCCTAGCCTGGAATCTTCCCTAGCCTGGAATGTTCCCTAGCCTGGAATGTTCCCTAGCCTAGAATGTTCCCTAGCCTAGAATGTTCCCTAGCCCAGAATGTTCCCTAGCCTAGAATGTTCCCTAGCCTAGAATGTTCCCTAGCCCAGAATGTTCCCTAGCCTAGAATGTTCCCTAGCCTGGAATCTTCCCTAGCCTGGAATGTTCCCTAGCCTGGAATGTTCCCTAGCCTAGAATGTTCCCTAGCCTAGAATGTTCCCTAGCCTAGAATGTTCCCTAGCCTAGAATGTTCCCTAGCCTAGAATGTTCCCTAGCCTATTGTATTCCCTAGCCTAGAATGTTCCCTTTCATTTAAAAGTAGAGAATGATGTTGTTTATTTTATTTTCATTTGTTTGTTTCTTCATAATCACACTGCTGGAAATGGAGGAGAAAGGTGTTGATGCATGTTCCTAATTGGTTTCCAACTCTGTTTCCGGTCTCTTGTTAATACGATGAGGTAATCTGCCAACTCATTACGTTCAGCACATAGTTAACTATGAACCGTTCATCCCTCTGGAGAACTAAAGTTGTATTAATTAATCACCGATGTAGGCAGGCGTCCCAAAAGGTAAGGCACCCTATTCCCTATATAGTGCACTACTGTTGACCAGAGCCCATAGGGCTGTGGTTAAAAGTAGTGTAATATGTAGGGAATAGGGTGCCATTTGGAGCACACAACCATAGAGTGATCATAGGAGTAGTATCTCTCTAGAGCAGTGTCTTACTCTGTGAGCATACTGCCAAAATAAGGAAGCCTTGTCCAAGCCAGAGCGAACCAAAGGGCAGGAGCCTGTCTCCTGTTTCTGAAGAGTGAGGCAACTTAATGTACTAGTACACCCCCTGGACAGGACACTACTCTGTCTAACTATACTGGTATATATTACTGTACTAGTACTACCCCTGGACAGGACACTAGTCTGTCTGACTATACTGGTATATATTAATGTACTAGTACTACCCCTGGACAGGACACTAGTCTGTCCGACTATACTGGTATATATTAATGTACTAGTACACCCCCTGGACAGGACACTAGTCTGTCTGACTATACTGGTATATATTACTATACTAGTACACCCCCTGGACAGGACACTAGTCTGTCTGACTATACTGGTATATATTAATGTACTAGTACACCCCCTGGACAGGACACTAGTCTGTCTGACTATACTGGTATAGATTGTATATTTGATATTGCGTTAACAGATTGTGAATACCAGAGGTGTCACAACACAACAACTGTCACGTGACCTATACCTACAGGGAAGAGCTGTGCTTCTCTGTCGTATTGTGTTTGCATTGGATCAATGTGAACGAATGTAAACAATGTTATGTTGTAAATATGCCTGGTTTTGTACCCCATGTTTATCCATGTGTATTGGTTGATATGATAAGCTATGTGTCATGTATGTAAGTAAAAAAAAAAAAGAAGCTTAATTGTTTTGAATATATGATCACATTAATAATACCGAGAATATGCAACCATGTTAAATATGCTAATCATGTATAATAAAATAAGAATATAGATACATCTAGTTGACATTTTGAATGAGATATTCCACATAATGCACTATAAACATTTTGTTTGCAAAAAAATATAAATTCCCAACTGTAATTTTGCCTGCTTGGAAATGATGTGCATGACGTTATTTTACTTAACATTGTTTAGAGAGGACAGAGTCGGCATGCTGGGATTAAATATCCTGGTAGGATTAAAATAGGATTAAATATCCTGGTAGGATTAAATATCCTGGTAGGACTAAATATCCTGGTAGAATTAAATATCCTGGTAGGATTAAATATCCTGGTAGGATTAAATATCCTGGTAGGATTAAATATCCTGGTAGGACTGGATATCCTGGTAGGACTGAATATCCTGGTAGGATTGAATATCCTGGTAGGATTAAATATCCTGGTAGGATTAAATATCCTGGTAGGATTAAATATCCTGGTAGGACTGGATATCCTGGTAGGACTGAATATCCTGGTAGGATTGAATATCCTGGTAGGATTAAATATCCTGGTAGGATTAAATATCCTGGTAGGATTAAATATCCTGGTAGGACTGGATATCCTGGTAGGACTGGATATCCTGGTAGGACTGGAGATCCTGGTAGGATTAAATATCCTGGTAGGACTGAATATCCTGGTAGGACTGGATATCCTGGTAGGACTGGATATCCTGGTAGGACTGAATATCCTGGTAGGATTAAATATCCTGGTAGGATTGAATATCCTGGTAGAACTGTGTGCGTGGTATGACTGAATATATCCTGATAGGACTGAATATATCCTGGTAGGACTGTGTGCCTGGTAGAACTAAATATATACTGGTAGGACTGAATATATCCTGGTAGGACTGAATATCCTGGTAAGACTGTGTGCCTGGTAGGACTGAATGTATCCTGGTAGGACTGAATATATACTGGTAGGACTGTGTGCCTGGTAGGACTGAATATATCCTGGTAGCACTGAATATATCCTGGAAGGACTGAATATCCTGGTAGAACTGTGTGCCTGGTAGGACTGAATATCCTGGTAGGACTGAATATATCCTGGTAGGACTGAATATATCCTGGTAGGACTGAATATATCCTGGTAGGACTGAATATATCCTGGTAGGACTGTGTGCCTGGGTAACCTGCACTGATCTTACAGAAGGCATTACCCTGAATCTGAACCTTAGAGCTGCTCTGTGTGTGGAGGGGGCCTCTCTAGGACAGCTCTGTGTGTAGAGGGGCCCTCTCTAGGACAGCTCTGTGTGTAGAGGGGCCCTCTCTAGGACAGCTCTGTGTGTAGAGGGGCCCTCTCTAAGACAGTTATGTGTGTGGAGGGGCCCTCTCTAAGACAGCTCTGTGTGTAGAGGGGCCCTCTCTAAGACAGTTATGTGTGTAGAGGGGCCCTCTCTAAGACAGTTATGTGTGTAGAGGGGCCCTCTCTAAGACAGCTCTGTGTGTAGAGGGGCCCTCTCTAGGACAGCTCTGTGTGTAGAGGGGCCCTATCTAAGACAGTTCTGTGTGTAGAGGGGCCCTCTCTAGGACAGCTCTGTGTGTAGAGGGGCCCTCTCTAAGACAGTTATGTGTGTAGAGGGGCCCTCTCTAAGACAGCTCTGTGTGTGGAGGGGCCCTCTCTAGGACAGCTCTGTGTGTAGAGGGGCCCTATCTAAGACAGTTCTGTGTGTAGAGGGGCCCTCTCTAGGACAGCTCTGTGTGTAGAGGGGCCCTCTATAAGACAGTTATGTGTGTAGAGGGGCCCTCTCTAAGACAGCTCTGTGTGTGGAGGGGCCCTCTCTAGGACAGCTCTGTGTGTAGAGGGGCCCTATCTAAGACAGTTCTGTGTGTAGAGGGGCCCTCTCTAGGACAGCTCTGTGTGTAGAGGGGCCCTCTCTAAGACAGTTATGTGTGTAGAGGGGCCCTCTCTAAGACAGCTCTGTGTGTAAAGGGGCCCCAAAAATGTCTAAAAACATAATTTCACTTTGACATTATGGGGTCTTTTGTTTAGGTCTGTGAAACAACATGTAAATGTAATCCATTTTAAATTCAGGCGGTAACACAATAAAATGTGTAAAAAGGCAAGGGGTGTGAATACTTGCTGAAGGCTCTGTCAGCTCAATCAGAAATGTCCTTTCTATAACGCTTGACTTTTACAGTTTGAATAGAGCCCTTGATCCCAGAAAAGTACTGTGTGATTGAAGTGCACCATCACGTGTGTATGTGTGACGTCGTTCACACACACTCCAATACACTGGTTTCAACCTGGTGTGGATTTGTGACTGAGTGTGGGGAGGGATGCTGTTTCTTGCATACCCCCCCCTGAGACACCCACAGAGAGTTCAGGTCAGAGCCATGGTCCACCATTTTCCAGTGTCCCTGGACCGGTTGGGGGGGGTTAAGTGCCCCCCCTGCACATCGATAGACTTTTCATCTTGTTGGCTCTGGAATTCGAACCGGCGACTGTTACTGCCCCAACGCTCTAACCTCTAACCTCTAACCTCGAGGCTACCTGACAGCGCTGATACAAGCTGACCCTACACAGACAATGTAATGATGATGCATTCTACAATTTCATTATTTTATTTTTTAAAGATCCGTCTTGGTCCTCTACATCTGCGTCCCAAATAGCACAGCAGTACCTATATACAGCAATGAACTACTTTTGACCAGAGCCCTATGGGTCCCGGTGCTTTCACTTCCACACCTGTCAAGGGTCTCTCTCTCTCTTCCTATTCTCTCTCTCTCTTCCTATTCTCTCTCTTCCTATTCTCTCTCTTCCTATTCTCTCTCTTCCTATTCTCTCTCTTCCTATTCTCTCGCTCTCCCTTTCTTTTCCTCTTCTCTCTCTTTTCCTATTCTCTCTCTCTTCCTCTTCTCTCTCTCTCTAGTCTTTCTCTCTCTTTTCCTTTTCCTACTTCAATTCCACCCATCAGGATACCTGGTAGCGGTTATTTAGAGGCCTGTATAACCTTTGAACTCTATAATCAGGATACCTGGTAGCGGTTATTTAGAGGCCTGTATAACCTTTGAACTCTATAATCAGGATACCTGGTAGCGGTTATTTAGAGGCCTGTATAACCTTTGACCTCTATAATCAGGATACCTGGCAGTGGTTATTTAGAGGCCTGTATAACCTTTGAACTCTATAATCAGGATACCTGGTAGTGGTTATTTAGAGGCCTGTATAACCTTTGACCTCCATAATCAGGATACCTGGTAGTGGTTATTTAGAGGCCTGTATAACCTTTGACCTCTATAATCAGGATACCTGGTAGTGGTTATTTAGAGGCCTGTATAACCTTTGACCTCTATAATCAGGATACCTGGTAGCGGTTATTTAGAGGCCTGTATAACCTTTGACCTCCATAATCAGGATACCTGGCAGTGGTTATTTAGAGGCCTGTATAACCTTTGACCTCCATACAGGTAAATATAGTGAAGTGTGGAAACAACCTAACAGAAATGTAAATGGATTCACTAGGCCTCGGGACATGAATGCATGCACACGCTCCCTATCCTCTCTGAGCCAAACCTACATCCCTTAATCCCGTTTGTCAGAACAAGGTATTTCCAACGTGGATTACGGTGGCGTTTTATGCATATTTCCACCTCCCTCTCTGCCCCAATCTACCGCTGATAGATTTGAGGGAGGTATTAGTACCATTTAATCTCTAATCTCTATTTTGTATGAGATTTATTTCATTTGATGAATTGAGGCACTGCGTTTTAAAGGTTGGGATGAGGAATAGGGTTATAGATTTGAACATGTGAACTCCCATATTTTGACAAAATAAAACGGTTACCTGACAGGTCCTCTTTACCTTTGGTATTAATTTGATAATTACATGGATTTAAATAGATGTGTAAAGGTATGTAAGGGTTCAAGGTCAGAGTCTAATAAAATATAATGTCTGTCTGGGAGTCCTTTCTTTTAACCTTCTCAATCTGTGAAGGTAATTCTCTTCTCATTCTGTGAAGGTAATTCTCTTCTCATTCTGTGAAGGTAATTCTCTTATCATTCTGTGAAGGTAATTCTCTTCTCATTCTGTGAAGGTAATTCTCTTCTCATTCTGTGAAGGTAATTCTAATTCTCTTCTCATTCTGTGAAGGTAATTCTCTTCTCATTATGTGAAGAGAGAGAATGAAAAGAGAATTAACTTCACAGAATGAGAAGAGAATTCTCTTCTCATTCTGTGAAGTTAATTCTCTTTTCATTCTCTGAAGCTTTCTTGAACAACACTTGACTGTCCAGTGGTTGGGGAACAACACTTGACTTGTCTAGTAGTTGGGGAACAACACTTGACTTGTCTAGTGGTTGGGGAACAACACTTGACTTGTCTAGTGGTTGGAGAACAACACTTGACTTGTCTAGTGGTTGGGGAACAACACTTGACTTGTCTAGTGGTTGGGGAACAACACTTGACTTGTCTAGTGGTTGGGGAACAACACTTGACTTGTCTAGTGGTTGGAGAACAACACTTGACTTGTCTAGTGGTTGGGGAACAACACTTGACTTGTCTAGTGGTTGGAGAACAACACTTGACTTGTCTAGTGGTTGGAGAACAACACTTGACTTGTCTAGTAGTTGGGGAACAACACTTGACTTGTCTAGTGGTTGGGGAACAACACTTGACTTGTCTAGTTGTTGGGGAACAACACTTGACTGTCTAGTAGTTGGGGAACAACACTTGACTTGTCTAGTGGTTGGGGAACAACACTTGACTTGTCTAGTGGTTGGGGAACAACACTTGACTGTCTAGTGGTTGGGGAACAACACTTGACTTGTCTAGTGGTTGGGGAACAACACTTGACTTGTCTAGTGGTTGGGGAACAACACTTGACTTGTCTAGTAGTTGGAGAACAACACTTGACTTGTCTAGTGGTTGGGGAACAACACTTGACTTGTCTAGTAGTTGTGGAACAACACTTGACTGTCTAGTGGTTGGGGAACAACACTTGACTTGTCTAGTAGTTGGGGAACAACACTTGACTTGTCTAGTGGTTGGGGAACAACACTTGACTGTCTAGTAGTTGGGGAACAACACTTGACTGTCTAGTGGTTGGGGAACAACACTTGACTTGTCTAGTGGTTGGGGAACAACACTTGACTGTCTAGTGGTTGGGGAACAACACTTGACTTGTCTAGTGGTTGGGGAACAACACTTGACTTGTCTAGTGGTTGGGGAACAACACTTGACTTGTCTAGTGGTTGGGGAACAACACTTGACTTGTCTAGTGGTTGGGGAACAACACTTGACTTGTCTAGTGGTTGGGGAACAACACTTGACTTGTCTAGTGGTTGTGGAACAACACTTGACTTGTCTAGTGGTTGGGGAACAACACTTGACTTGTCTAGTGGTTGGGGAACAACACTTGACTTGTCTAGTGGTTGGGGAACAACACTTGACTTGTCTAGTGGTTGGGGAACAACACTTGACTGTCTAGTGGTTGGGGAACAACACTTGACTTGTCTAGTGGTTGGGGAACAACACTTGACTTGTCTAGTGGTTGGAACAACACTTGACTTGTCTAGTGGTTGGGGAACAACACTTGACTTGTCTAGTAGTTGGAGAACAACACTTGACTTGTCTAGTGGTTGGGGAACAACACTTGACTTGTCTAGTGGTTGGGGAACAACACTTGACTTGTCTAGTGGTTGGGGAACAACACTTGACTTGTCTAGTAGTTGGAGAACAACACTAGTGGTTGGGGAACAACACTTGACTTGTCTAGTGGTTGTGGAACAAAACTTGACTTGTCTAGTGGTTGGAGAACAACACTTGACTTGTCTAGTGGTTGGGGAAGGGAGGGAGATATAAAGGTCAGCCCAATAAAACACTCTGCAGAGAGTTCATCAAAAACACCTCTGGTACCAAGCCTCAGTTGTAAACTTGATCTGTCCTGCTCTCATTCCCCCTTCTAAAAGGTCTGATTGTTTTTCTTTTATCGATCCCTCCATCCCTCCGTCTCCTGGAGACTGAAGAAATAAAATATCTAGACAGAAGGAAACATTTTACATTTAGAAGCAATCTAAGCTATTCTTCATTTGTGTGTTCTTCTGTCTACAGCAGGAAATGAATCCTGCAGTGACAGGAAATGTGAATTATTACGTGGATTATAATTAATAAGACTTCACATTTCCTGTGGCTCCAGGATTCTTTTGCTGCTGTTGCAAACTGTCTCAAATTAAGATCCAAAATCTGTATACCTGTGCTGTGTACCGGGTGCTGTGTACCGGGTGCTGTGTACCGGGTGCAGAAGTTTATTGGGCAGCAGCGTAAGGTCTAGCAAAGCTACACATGGTAGACAGAAGTCATCTTTAAAGGAGAACACTTTTGGATAATTGGATAATTCATTGATATTTTTTGTTGGGGGCAAATCAAATCTGACATTTTTAAAAGTGTAAATTACAAACTTTAGAATACTTTTAAAACCTAAAATACACTAAGTTTGCATTTCCTGCTGTGCAGGACAATTCTCAGCAACAAAATTGTGATCAAATTAAGATCCTACATCTGTAGTGTGCTTCCCAAATGGCAACCCTTCCCTCATATAGTGCACTACTATTGACCAGGAACCATAGGGAATAGGGTGAAACTACTATTGACCAGGGCACATAAGGAATAAGGTGCACTACTATTGACCAGGGCCCATAGGGAATAGGGTGCACTACTATTGACCATGGCCCATAGGGAATAGGGTGCACTACTATTGACCAGGGCCCATAGGGAATAGGGGGCCATTTGAGACTCAACCATAGAGCCTCTAAGAATAACTAATGTCCTTTTCTCTGTGATAAGCCTGGCTGTCATGGTAACCTCCATTAAATACATGCATAATTAATGGAAACTGCTCTCCTATCTGGAGACTAACAACAATAAGAAGAGGACAAGGCTGATGAGGTAGAGAGTGAGAAGCCATCATAACACAAACATCTGTCATTCACCTGTAACCAGGTGAGACACCATCATAACACAAACATCTGTCATTCACCTGTAACCAGGTGAGACACCATCATAACACAAACATCTGCCATTCACCTATAACCAGGTGAGACACCATCATAACACAAACATCTGTCATTCACCTGTAACCAGGTGAGACACCATCATAACACAAACATCTGTCATTCACCTGTAACCAGGTGAGACACCATCATAACACAAACATCTGCCATTCACCTATAACCAGGTGAGACACCATTATAACACAAAGATCTGCCATTCACCTGTAACCAGGTGAGACGCCATCATAACACAACCATCTGTCATTCACCTATAACCAGGTGAGACACCATCATAACACAAACATCTGCCATTCACCTATAACCAGGTGATACACCATCATAACACAACCATCTGTCATTCACCTATAACCAGGTGAGACACCATCATAACACAACCATCTGTCATTCACCTGTAACCAGGTGAGACACCATCATAACACAAACATCTGCCATTCACCTGTAACCAGGTGAGACACCATCATAACACAAACATCTGTCATTCACCTGTAACCAGGTCAAATCATCAGTAAATCTGTGAATCCGGTTACTTACAATGGTTTTCTGAAAGACTGCAGTGCAGTTATAAAGTTAATGTTATAGTTGAAATGATCTTCTTAAGGATCCGCCCCTTTTTTTCAATTTTCGTCTAAAATGACTCATACCCAAATATAACTTCCTGTAGCTCTGGCCCTGAAGCAAGGATATGCATATTCTTGGTAGCATTTGAAAGGAAACACTTTAAAGTTTGTGGAAATGTGAAAGGAATGTAGGAGAATATAACACAATAGATCTGGTAAAAGATAATACAAAGAAAAAAACAACCATTCTTATGTACTTTTTTTGTACCATCATATTTGAAATACAAGAGAAAGGCCATAATGTATTATTCCAGCCCAGGTGCAATTTGGATTTTGGCCACTAGATGGCAGCAGTGCATGTGCAAGGTTTTAGACTGATCCAATGAACCATTTGAACCACTGTTCAAAATGTTGTATCAAGACTGCCCAAATGTGCCTAATTTGTTTATTAATAACTTTTCATCTTCAAAATTGTGCACTCTCCTCAAACAATAGCATGGTATTCTTTCACTGTAATAGCTACTATACATTTGGACAGTGCAGTTAGATTAACAAGAATGTAAGCTTTCTGCCCATATCAGATATGTCTATGTCCTGGGAAATGTTCTTGTTACTTACAACCTCATGCTAATCGCATTAGCCTACAGTCCGTTAGCTCAACCGTCCCGTGGAAGGGACACCGATCCCAAAGAAGATGTATTTATGAAAGAAGAAGAATATGGTGCAGTAATAAACTATTTTGAAGACAATAACTCTTATTCTTTTTATTAAAGATATCTATCAGGCACTATTACTCATCATTATGCAGCAGATGTTTTAAATGGATTGGCTTTATAAAAAAACATTCTCTTTCCAACACAAAATATATTAGTTTAGTACTACTGTTACAGCTCCTATTGTAGGAGGACATAACCTCCCCTGGAGCTGCCTCTTACTGCAATCACATGTTCAGCATATGGCTTTATGTATGAAATATCATTCCTCTTTTAGCCAAGGACAACAACGTCTTAGCTACTTCTGTTGTAGAAAATGCACAAGTGAATACTCCTGTACGTCTGATTAACGCAGTCGAGAGCAAGCCTTTTCTTGGAGCAGGGTAGGAAGGTGTAACGATTTGTAGTCAGATCACATTCTTCTCTTATCCAATCGGATGGAAAACACTAACTGGATGTACTAGCTGTTCAAACCAATCGGAGAGCGGTAACACAAACGGACGACAAACTATTCAAACCAATCGGAGAGCGGTAACACAAACGGACGACAAACTATTCAAACCAATCGGAGAGCGGTAACACAAACGGACGACAAACTATTCAAACCAATCGGAGAGCGGTAACACAAACGGACGACAAACTATTCAAACCAATCGGAGAGCGGTAACTCATACGGACGACAAACTATTCAAACCAATCGGAGAGCGGTAACACAAACGGACGACAAACTATTCAAACCAATCAGAAAGCGGTAACTCATACGGACAACAAACTATTCAAACCAATCGGAGAGCGGTAACTCATACGGACGACAAACTATTCAAACCAATCAGAAAGCGGTAACTCATACGGACAACAAACTATTCAAACCAATCGGAGAGCGGTAACTCATACGGACGACAAACTATTCAAACCAATCGGAGAGCGGTAACTCATACGGACGACAAACTATTCAAACCAATCGGAGAGCGGTAACTCAAACGGACTACAAACTATTCAAACCAATCGGAGAGCGGTAACTCATACGGACAACAAACTATTCAAACCAATCGGAGAGCGGTAACTCATACGGACAACAAACTATTCAAACCAATTGGAGAGCGGTAACTCATACGGACGACAAACTATTCAAAACGATGCAAAAGTCTGCTACTGTGGTAAGAAAACACATTCAATTTGCATCGTGAAAAAAACTAAAACCACTAACTGACAGAAGGTAAGGCAGAAGACAGACTGCAGAGGAAGTTGCTACAGTCAAGGCATCTGCACATCTATCCAACCACAGACAAACTACCTATCCCAGGTTTTGTCCCGAACCCAGACCAACTGTCCGTGGCCCAGTCTACATATTGAACCCAGACCAACTGTCTGTGGCCCAGTCTACATATTTAACCCAGACCAACTGTCCGTGGCCCAGTCTACATATTGAACCCAGACCAACTGTCCCTGGCCCAGTCTACATATTGAACCCAGACCAACTGTCCATGGCCCAGTCTACATATTGAACCCAGACCAACTGTCCCTGGCCCAGTCTACATATTGAACCCAGACCAACTGTCCATGGCCCAGTCTACATATTTAACCCAGACCAACTGTCCGTGGCCCAGTCTACATATTGAACCCAGACCAACTGTCCGTGGCCCAGTCTACATATTGAACCCAGACCAACTGTCCGTGGCCCAGTCTACATATTGAACCCAAACCAACTGTCCATGGCCCAGTCTACATATTGAACCCAGACCAGCTGTCCGTGGCCCAGTCTACATATTGAACCCAGACCAACTGTCCGTGGCCCAGTCTACATATTGAACCCAGACCAACTGTCCGTGGCCAAGTCTACATATTGAATCGGGACCAAATAGGTTCAAACATGTCCTGCGGCAACCAACTGAAAATGAACAACAGACATATACCGTCCATGGCGGTTGGGTTGGCTGTAGTTGGACAGATGTCTTAAAGAAGCCTTGTTAGAAACAGGTTTAGTAAAAGGCAGGTGGTACAGAGAGGAGAGAGAGGGGGAACCGGATTAAAACAAACCGTAATATGCCTTTAAAAGTAATATACACATTGTTGCGATTTGTTTAAATCGTGGCCCGGGGTGTTAAAGAACAGTAACAGTGAGATAGGCATTTAAACACTTCCTAATACCACCTAGAGAAGAAGACCGTACATCATGCTGGGGGTGATCAGACCAAGGTCTGCTTCTGGCTCTGTCGTCCCAGAGATTAGAAGGACTCTCCCAGAATTCCTTTCACCGCATTCTCTCTGAACAAAGCACTGACATTTTGTGTAACTGGTGTTGAAGATTCTTCTCAGGTGGTCCTGGCCGGGTAGCCCTCACGATCCCTCCTTTCATACGACCAGGGGTTTGTAATGAAGAGTCTATTTAAAGAGAGTTCAAACGTAACAGACATTTCCTGTTTGTAAGTCAGTGAACTCTGAACTTTGAGACCGAGCTCGGCCAGTGAAGTAAACACAAACAACATTACAATCAGCACAGAGACACAGAGGCTCAACACGTAACACAGACCTGTCCAAAACATGACCCGTGACAGAAAGCGGCATTGTCCTTTTGGGATTTTTGCTTAGTCATAGACATAACCATCGCACTGTAATACACAGAGCATTAGAAAAGGCCCTCACCAGCTGAGAGTTGAACTGACAAAATGGCTCTTACACAAGTAGACAAACACACCAAGACAAGACAGACAAGCATTTCTTGTGCATGAGCCTCGAGTCCAGTCCAGCGGAATGAGAGTGTTCGGAACAGTCATAATAGGGAAGTTCAAACATTCCCCGCTTCTATGAGGTCCTCATCACACAACATCCACCACTGAGACCACAGTCATTATCAATCTATCAATCCATCCATCTAGTGTTCCTGTTCCCGGTCTCTGCGTCGGATAGGGACAGCGAACATCGGCAGGGTCCGGAAGGAGGCGGTGTTGGTGTTGGGCGGCGTCTTGCCCTGCTCTGAGTTGCCTGCCGGCTCGTACGAGCACTTCCTCTTTTGGATGGCCTCGGCGCGCACGGCCAGGCTGCGGGCGCACACGGTGAGAAGGACGATGAGGGTACCCACCAGCAGGCTCACCATGGGCCACAGGACGCAGTGGAGGAGGACGCTGGCGTCGTGGGAGCGCCGCCACAGTACGTCGTCAGGCCTGCAGGGGGGTAAAAGAGTAGGAAGATAGGGGGGCATGAGGCAACAAGAAAGGGGTGAGTGTTTACAGAATGCAAAGCAATGTCTGTCAATCAGGAACTTCAGTGTTGACAGAAAAGAGACAAAATGCAGCACAAATGTCACCTATCAACATTAAATGTGAAGGTTTGTCTGATGATCTAAGAGAAATATATTCTGGATTCCATCCAGGGACAAAGTACATCACGTTTCACTTAGTTGCAGAGAAGTCAGGATCCACAAGAAGGTTTCTATCCACAGGAGTGATTTAGCACCGACTCTTTGAAGGAGGGTGAGGGGTGGAGGAGGGAAGAGACATCAGGAGCACATGGCAGACAGCTACAGCTGGCAGCAATGCAAGATGGGATGGAGAAAGACAGAGACATGGAAGGAGGAGGGAGGATGATGGGAGGAGGGAGGATGATGGGAGGAGGGAGGAGGATGGGAGGAGGGAGGAGGATGGGAGGAGGGAGGAGGATGGGAGGAGGGAGGATGATGGGAGGAGGGAGGAGGATGGGAGGAGGGAGGAGGATGGGAGGAGGGAGGAGGATGGGAGGAGGGAGGAGGATGGGAGGAGGGAGGAGGATGATGGGAGGAGGGAGGATGATGGGAGGAGGGAGGATGATGGAAGAAGGGAGGATGATTGGAGGAGGGAGGAGGATAGGAGGAGGGAGGAGGCTGGGAGGAGGGAGGATGATGGGAGGAGGTAGGAGGATGGGAGGAGGGAGGAGGATGGGAGGAGGGAGGATGATGATGGGAGGAGGGAGGATGATGGGAGGAGGGAGGATGATGGGAGGGGGGAGGATGATGGAAGAAGGGAGGATGATTGGAGGAGGGAGGAGAATAGGAGGAGGGAGGAGGGAGGATGATGGGAGGAGGGAGGAGGAGGGGAGGAGGGAGGATGATGGGAGGAGGGAGGAGGATGGGAGGAGGGAGGATGATGGGAGAAGGGAGGTTGAGGGGAGGAGGGAGGAGGATGGGAAGAGGGAGGATGATGGGAGGAGGGAGGAGGATGGGAGGAGGATGGGAGGAGGATGGGAGGAGGGAGGAGGATGGGAAGAGGGAGGATGATGAGAGGAGGGAGGAGATTGGGAAGAGGGAGGATGATGGGAGGAGGGAGGAGGATGGGAGGAGGGAGGATGATGGGAGGAGGGAGGAGGATGGCATCACTATGATGGCTTGACAGAAAAACATTAGCACAAAGACAGATAGATACTAAGAGACAAGGGCAGGATGAAGGGAGATGAGCAGACAGACATACATACTAAGAGACAAGGGCAGGATGAAGGAAGATAAGCAGACAGACAGATAGATACTAAGAGACAAGGGCAGGATGAAGGAAGATGAGCAGACAGACAGATAGATACTAAGAGACAAGGGCAGGATGAAGGAAGATGAGCAGACAGACAGATAGATACTAAGAGACAAGGGCAGGATGAAGGAAGATGAGCAGACAGACAGATAGATACTAAGAGACAAGGGCAGGATGAAGGAAGATGAGCAGACAGACAGATAGATACTAAGAGACAAGGGCAGGATGAAGGAAGATGAGCAGACAGACAGATAGATACTAAGAGACAAGGGCAGGATGAAGGAAGATTAGCAGACAGACAGATAGATACTAAAAGACAAGGGCAGGATGAAGGGAGATGAGTAGACAGACAGATAGATACTAAGAGACAAGGGCAGGATGAAGGAAGATGGAGGTCAGGAGGGGGAATTGAAGGCACAGCTTTGAACAAACTGAAAGCCTGGATGTAGCCAGAGAACAGGGGACGATACAGAACAGACGAAGAGAAACGCTACATCATGTGTGAAGGAGTAATAACATTATCCCCTCGTTTAGGGAAAGACCTGGTCAGTCGTCCAACTGAATGTATTCAACTGAAATGTGTCTTCAGCGTTTAACCCCTCTGAATCTGCTGCCTTTATCCACATCCACGAGGAACAGTGGGTTAACTGCCTTGTTCAGGGGAACAGTGGGTTAACTGCCTTGTTCAGGGGAACAGTGGGTTAACTGCCTTGTTCAGGGGAACAGTGGGTTAACTGCCTTGTTCAGGGGAACAGTGGGTTAACTGCCTTGTTCAGGGGAACAGTGGGTTAACTGCCTTGTTCAGGGGAACAGTGGGTTAACTGCCTTGTTCAGGGGAACAGTGGGTTAACTGCCTTGTTCAGGGGAACAGTGGGTTAACTGCCTTGTTCAGGGGAACAGTGGGTTAACTGCCTTGTTCAGGGGAACAGTGGGTTAACTGCCTTGTTCAGGGGAACAGTGGGTTAACTGCCTTGTTCAGGGGAACAGTGGGTTAACTGCCTTGTTCAGGGGAACAGTGGGTTAACTGCCTTGTTCAGGGGAACAGTGGGTTAACTGCCTTGTTCAGAGGAACAGTGGGTTAACTGCCTTGTTCAGGAGAACAGTGGGTTAACTGCCTTGTTCAGGGGAACAGTGGGTTAACTGCCTTGTTCAGGGGAACAGTGGGTTAACTGCCTTGTTCAGGGGAACAGTGGGTTAACTGCCTTGTTCAGAGGAACAGTGGGTTAACTGCCTTGTTCAGAGGAACAGTGGGTTAACTGCCTTGTTCAGGGGAACAGTGGGTTAACTGCCTTGTTCAGGGGAACAGTGGGTTAACTGCCTTGTTCAGGGGAACAGTGGGTTAACTGTCTTGTTCAGGGGAACAGTGGGTTTACTGCCTTGTTCAGGGGAACAGAGGGTTAACTGTCTTGTTCAGGGGAACAGTGGGTTAACTGCCTTGTTCAGGGGAACAGTGGGTTAACTGCCTTGTTCAGGGGAACAGTTGGTTAACTGTCTTGTTCAGTGGAACAGTGGGTTAACTGTCTTGTTCAGGGGAACAGTGGGTTAACTGTCTTGTTCAGTGGAACAGTGGGTTAACTGTCTTGTTCAGGGGAACAGTGGGTTAACTGCCTTGTTCAGGGGAACAGTGGGTTACCTCTGAATGAGGGATGTTGATGATACCTCTGAATGAGGGGATGTTGATGATACCTCTGAATGAGGGGATGTTGATGATACCTCTGAATGAAGGGAGTTGATGATATCTCTAAATGAGGGGATGTTGATGATACCTCTGAATGAGGGGATGTTGATGATATCTCTGAATGAGGGGAGTTGATGATATCTCTAAATGAGGGGATGTTGATGATACCTCTGAATGAGGGGAGTTGATGATATCTCTAAATGAGGGGATGTTGATGATACCTCTGAATGAGGGGATGTTGATGATACCTCTGAATGAGGGGATGTTGATGATACCTCTGAATGAGGGGAGTTGATGATATCTCTGAATGAGGGGATGTTGATGATACCTCTGAATGAGGGGATGTTGATGATACCTCTGAATGAGGGGAGTTGATGATACCTCTGAATGAGGGGAGTTGATGATATCTCTAAATGAGGGGATGTTGATGATACCTCTGAATGAGGGGTGTTGATGAAACCTCTGAATGAGGGAATGTTGATGATACCTCTGAATGAGGGGATGTTGATGATACCTCTGAATGAGGAGATGTTGATGATACCTCTGAATGAGGAGATGTTGATGATACCTCTGAATGAGGAGATGTTGATGATACCTCTGGATGGGGGGAGTTGATGATATCTCTGAATGAAGGGATGTTTCTTACAGTAGTTAACAGGTGTTGATGATACCTCTGAATGAGGGGATGTTGATGATACCTCTGAATGAGGGGTGTTGATGATACCTCTGAATGAGGGGTGTTGATGATACCTCTGAATGAGGGGAGTTGATGATATCTCTGAATGAGGGGATGTTGATGATACCTCTGAATGAGGGGATGTTGATGATACCTCTGAATGAGGGGGGTTGATCATACCTCTGAATGAGGGGAGTTGATGATATCTCTGAATGAGGGGATGTTGATGATACCTCTGAATTAGGGAATGTTTTTAAGAGTAGTTAACAGGAGTTGATGATACCTCTGAATGAGGGGAGTTGACGATACCTCTGAATGAGGGGATGTTGATGATACCTCTGAATGAGGGGATGTTGATGATACCTCTGAATGAGGGGATGTTGATGATACCTCTGAATGAGGGGATGTTGATGATACCTCTGAATGAGGGGATGTTGATGATATCTCTGAATGAGGGGATGTTGATGATATCTCTGAATGAGGGGATGTTGATGATACCTCTGAATGAGGGGATGTTGATGATACCTCTGAATGAGGGGATGTTGATGATACCTCTGAATGAGGGGATGTTGATGATACCTCTGAATGAGGGAATGTTGATGATACCTCTGAATGAGGGGATGTTGATGATACCTCTGAATGAGGGGATGTTGATGATATCTCTAAATGAGGGAATGTTGATGATATCTCTAAATGAGGGGATGTTGATGATACCTCTGAATGAGGGGATGTTGATGATATCTCTAAATGAGGGGATGTTGATGATACCTCTGAATGAGGGGATGTTGATGATACCTCTGAATGAGGGGATGTTGATGATACCTCTGAATGAGGGGAGTTGATGATATCTCTGAATGAGGGGATGTTGATGATACCTCTGAATGAGGGGATGTTGATGATACCTCTGAATGAGGGGATGTTGATGATACCTCTGAATGAGGGGATGTTGATGATACCTCTGAATGAGGGGATGTTGATGATATCTCTGAATGAGGAGATGTTTCTAACAGTAATTGTCAGGCGTATAATCAGAGCATCTGGTTACAAGAGTAAATACAGACTGATTACGTCAAGAGGAATATTTATCAGAGAGATAACAGATGCCAGGGATGAGGTGGATACAGATATACAGCAATATGATTTTATTGTTGTTTATGGGGTGATTCATACTCTTTATGTTCCAGTTAACAAAGTGTGAAAAAGTAATAATTATCCCAAATAGCAAAAGATCACAAAGCAGGTGTTGGATATAAAATGTTCAATAACATTATCCACTCGACATTCTGCTTCTTTATTACATTAAACCTTTACTTACGAACAGCTTGCATGCAAACTAAGAATTGGAACGGGTATTGAGTTAAAATATGTACATATTTTAGATGATATATAAATAAAATGGTCTGTAATCAGGCTCTTTTGGGGTAAGCAGTGGTCTGGAGGGGCCCACTTAGGCCAACACTGCAGCAGCCATACAGCATTACACAGCACTATACAGTAGCACACAGTAGTGCAGTGTAGACTGCAGTGGAAGATACAGCCCAGTGTCAGCCAACTGAATACTGGACTAGAGGGAACGTAGGACAGAGTCAACTCTACTGAGGAGTTCAAAGGCCTCTGAACAATGGACTAGAAGGAACGTAGGGCAGAGTCAACTCTGCTGAGGAGTTCACAGGCCTCTGAATACTGGACTAGAGGGAACGTAGGACAGAGTCAACTCTACTGAGGAGTTCACAGGCCTCTGAACAATGGACTAGAGGGAACGTAGGACAGAGTCAACTCTGCTGAGGAGTTCACAGGCCTCTGAATACTGGACTAGAGGGAACGTAGTGGTCTCTGAATACTGGACTAGAGGGAACGTAGTGGTCTCTGAACACTGGACTAGAGGGAACGTAGTGGTCTCTGAATACTGGACTAGAGGGAACGTAGTGGTCTCTGAACACTGGACTAGAGGGAACGTAGTGGTCTCTGAATACTGGACTAGAGGGAACGTAGTGGTCTCTGAATACTGGACTAGAGGGAACGTAGTGGTCTCTGAACACTGGACTAGAGGGAACGTAGTGGTCTCTGAATACTGGACTAGAGGGAACGTAGTGGTCTCTGAACACTGGACTAGAGGGAACGTAGTGGTCTCTGAACACTGGACTAGAGGGAACGTAGTGGTCTCTGAATACTGGACTAGAGGGAACGTAGTGGTCTCTGAACACTGGACTAGAGGGAACGTAGTGGTCTCTGAATACTGGACTAGAGGGAACGTAGTGGTCTCTGAATACTGGACTAGAGGAAACGTAGTGGCCTCTGAATACTGGACTAGAGGGAACGTAGTGGCCTCTGAATACTGGACTAGAGGGAACGTAGTGGTCTCTGAATACTGGACTAGAGGGAACGTAGTGGTCTCTGAATACTGGACTAGAGGGAACGTAGTGGTCTCTGAACACTGGACTAGAGGGAACGTAGTGGTCTCTGAACACTGGACTAGAGGGAACGTAGTGGCCTCTGAATACTGGACTAGAGGGAACGTAGTGGCCTCTGAATACTGGACTAGAGGGAACGTAGTGGCCTCTGAATACTGGACTAGAGGGAACGTAGTGGTCTCTGAACACTGGACTAGAGGGAACGTAGTGGTCTCTGAATACTGGACTAGAGGGAACGTAGTGGTCTCTGAATACTGGACTAGAGGGAACGTAGTGGTCTCTGAACACTGGACTAGAGGGAACGTAGTGGTCTCTGAATACTGGACTAGAGGGAACGTAGTGGTCTCTGAACACTGGACTAGAGGGAACGTAGTGGCCTCTGAATACTGGACTAGAGGGAACGTAGTGGTCTCTGAACACTGGACTAGAGGGAACGTAGTGGTCTCTGAACACTGGACTAGAGGGAACGTAGTGGTCTCTGAACACTGGACTAGAGGGAACGTAGTGGTCTCTGAATACTGGACTAGAGGGAACGTAGTGGTCTCTGAACACTGGACTAGAGGGAACGTAGTGGTCTCTGAATACTGGACTAGAGGGAACGTAGTGGTCTCTGAATACTGGACTAGAGGGAACGTAGTGGTCTCTGAACACTGGACTAGAGGGAACGTAGTGGTCTCTGAATACTGGACTAGAGGGAACGTAGTGGTCTCTGAACACTGGACTAGAGGGAACGTAGTGGTCTCTGAACACTGGACTAGAGGGAACGTAGTGGTCTCTGAATACTGGACTAGAGGGAACGTAGTGGTCTCTGAACACTGGACTAGAGGGAACGTAGTGGTCTCTGAATACTGGACTAGAGGGAACGTAGTGGTCTCTGAATACTGGACTAGAGGAAACGTAGTGGCCTCTGAATACTGGACTAGAGGGAACGTAGTGGCCTCTGAATACTGGACTAGAGGGAACGTAGTGGTCTCTGAATACTGGACTAGAGGGAACGTAGTGGTCTCTGAATACTGGACTAGAGGGAACGTAGTGGTCTCTGAACACTGGACTAGAGGGAACGTAGTGGTCTCTGAACACTGGACTAGAGGGAACGTAGTGGCCTCTGAATACTGGACTAGAGGGAACGTAGTGGCCTCTGAATACTGGACTAGAGGGAACGTAGTGGCCTCTGAATACTGGACTAGAGGGAACGTAGTGGTCTCTGAACACTGGACTAGAGGGAACGTAGTGGTCTCTGAATACTGGACTAGAGGGAACGTAGTGGTCTCTGAACACTGGACTAGAGGGAACGTAGTGGTCTCTGAATACTGGACTAGAGGGAACGTAGTGGTCTCTGAACACTGGACTAGAGGGAACGTAGTGGCCTCTGAATACTGGACTAGAGGGAACGTAGTGGTCTCTGAACACTGGACTAGAGGGAACGTAGTGGTCTCTGAACACTGGACTAGAGGGAACGTAGTGGTCTCTGAATACTGGACTAGAGGGAACGTAGTGGTCTCTGAACACTGGACTAGAGGGAACGTAGTGGCCTCTGAATACTGGACTAGAGGGAACGTAGTGGCCTCTGAATACTGGACTAGAGGGAACGTAGTGGCCTCTGAATACTGGACTAGAGGGAACGTAGTGTTCTCTGAATACGGGACTAGAGGGAACGTAGTGGCCTCTGAACACTGGACTAGAGGGAACGTAGTGGTCTCTGAATACTGGACTAGAGGGAACGTAGTGGCCTCTGAATACTGGACTAGAGGGAACGTAGTGGTCTCTGAATACTGGACTAGAGGGAACGTAGTGGTCTCTGAACACTGGACTAGAGGGAACGTAGTGGCCTCTGAATACTGGACTAGAGGAAACGTAGTGGTCTCTGAATACTGGACTAGAGGGAACGTAGTGGTCTCTGAATACTGGACTAGAGGGAACGTAGTGGTCTATGAATACTGGACTAGAGGGAACGTAGTGGTCTCTGAACACTGGACTAGAGGGAACGTAGTGGTCTCTGAATACTGGACTAGAGGGAACGTAGTGGTCTCTGAATACTGGACTAGAGGGAACGTAGTGGTCTCTGAACACTGGACTAGAGGGAACGTAGTGGCCTCTGAATACAGGACTAGAGGGAACGTATTGGTCTCTGAATACTGGACTAGAGGGAACGTAGTGGCCTCTGAACACTGGACTAGAGGGAACGTAGTGGCCTCTGAATACAGGACTAGAGGGAACGTAGTGGTCTCTGAATACTGGACTAGAGGGAACGTAGTGGCCTCTGAATACTGGACTAGAGGGAACGTAGTGGTCTCTGAATACTGGACTAGAGGGAACGTAGTGGCCTCTGAATACTGGACTAGAGGGAACGTAGTGGTCTCTGAATACTGGACTAGAGGGAACGTAGTGGCCTCTGAACACTGGACTAGAGGGAACGTAGTGGCCTCTGAATACAGGACTAGAGGGAACGTAGTGGTCTCTGAATACTGGACTAGAGGGAACGTAGTGGTCTCTGAATACTGGACTAGAGGGAACGTAGTGGCCTCTGAATACTGGACTAGAGGGAACGTAGTGGCCTCTGAATACTGGACTAGAGGGAACGTAGTGGTCTCTGAACACTGGACTAGAGGGAACGTAGTGGTCTCTGAATACAGGACTAGAGGGAACGTAGTGGCCTCTGAATACTGGACTAGAGGGAACGTAGTGGCCTCTGAATACTGGACTAGAGGGAACGTAGTGGTCTCTGAACACTGGACTAGAGGGAACGTAGTGGCCTCTGAATACAGGACTAGAGGGAACGTAGTGGTCTCTGAATACTGGACTAGAGGGAACGTAGTGGTCTCTGAATACTGGACTAGAGGGACCATAGTGGTCTCTGAATACTGGACTAGAGGGAACGTAGTGGTCTCTGAACACTGGACTAGAGGGAACGTAGTGGTCTCTGAATACTGGACTAGAGGGAACGTAGTGGTCTCTGAATACTGGACTAGAGGGAACGTAGTGGCCTCTGAATACTGGACTAGAGGGAACGTAGTGGTCTCTGAATACTGGACTAGAGGGAACGTAGTGGCCTCTGAACACTGGACTAGAGGGAACGTAGTGGTCTCTGAATACTGGACTAGAGGGAACGTAGTGGTCTCTGAATACTGGACTAGAGGGAACGTAGTGGTCTCTGAATACTGGACTAGAGGGAACGTAGTGGCCTCTGAATACAGGACTAGAGGGAACGTAGTGGTCTCTGAATACTGGACTAGAGGGAACGTAGTGGTCTCTGAATACTGGACTAGAGGGAACGTAGTGGTCTCTGAACACTGGACTAGAGGGAACGTAGTGGTCTCTGAACACTGGACTAGAGGGAACGTAGTGGCCTCTGAATACTGGACTAGAGGGAACGTAGTGGCCTCTGAACACTATCTGTGTACCATTTCAGTTATAAACATATGTTACACTTTGCATTTATTTCAATCAATCTACGAGTTTACTGGTGATGGGAGAAAATCACTGGCATTGGGACAAGATAAATCTGCAATACAATGATCTGCCCTGAGGAACAAAAGGCCCAACTCAAGAGGTGGAGGGCTCCCGAGTGGCACAGCGGTCTATAAGGCACTGCATTTTAGCCACTACAGACACTGGTTCGATTTCAGGCTGTAACACAACTGGCCGTGATTGCGAGTCCCATAGGGCGGCGCACAATTGTCCCAGCGTCGTTCGGGATTAGGCCGTCATTGTAAATAAGAAGTTGTTCTGAACTGACTTCCGGAGTTAAATAAAGAAGAGTGTCCTGGATACAAGCCCCAGGTGTACCAGGTGTACCAGGTGTACCAGGTGTACCAGGCCCCAGGTGTACCACGTGTACCAGGTGTACCAGGTGTACCAGGCCCCAGGTGTACCAGGTGTACCAGGTGTACCAGGCCCCAGGTGTACCACGTGTACCAGGCCCCAGGTGTACCAGGTGTACCAGGCCCCAGGTGTACCAGGTGTACCAGGCCCCAGGTGTACCAGGTGTACCAGGTGTACCAGGCCCCAGGTGTACCACGTGTACCAGGCCCCAGGTGTACCAGGTGTACCAGGCCCCAGGTGTACCAGGTGTACCAGGTGTACCAGGCCCCAGGTGTACCACGTGTACCAGGCCCCAGGTGTACCATGAGACCCACACGGTCTGCAACAGTACGTGTTGATTACTTGAGTCACACTTTCTCAACAAGATCCAATGAGCCTCCAAAAATAGCCACTGAAGGGATGATTGGCCACGGACAAGTGTTGATAAGTGGTGTTCTCAGACTACTCCCTACAGTACATGAACATGTCACGTCCTGCCCCACAGGAAATGGATCCACAGCAGGCGACAGACTCTCCCATCACCACACAGCTGATGACCAGGTGCATCTTGTGACTTCACTGCCTGTCTGCTACTGTCTTTGCCATATTCGCTTTGTCAAATGTAAGTAATGTTAAGAGTTAAGACTTACTGCAGGAAAATATTACACGTGAAAATAGCAATAGTTAGTTGAAAAAGAACAGAGAGGGTTTTTGAAAGGCGGCCACATTACATTGTTACACCTTGGCCATCTGGTTCTCACTGCTTCTCCCTAAAATAGACTGCAGACTGAGCCCGTCCTGACAAACCCGCCCGGACGGGTCTCAAATCTCTAGAATCTCTTTGGAGGAAAAAAGTGTTTGTGTTTTACTTTCAGCAAACACGTGTTTGGTCTCGTGACAGCTCTGAAGGTGCTGCTGTATAACCAGGGAGCGTGTGAGGGGCTAGTGTTAGAGTTTAGGTTAAGGGAGGGGCTAGTGATAAGGTTTAGGGGGAGGAGGGTCTAATAGTAGGGTGTAGGGTTACGGGAGGGGCTAGTGGTAGGGTTAGGGGAGGGTAGGGTAGGGTTTAGGGGTAGGGGAGGGTCTAATAGTAGGGTTTAGGGTTGGGGAGGGGAGGGGCTAGTGGTAGGGTTTAGGGTTAGGGGAGGGTCTAATAGTAGGGTTTAGGGTTAGGGGACGGGCTAGTGGTAGAGGTTAGGGGAGGGGATAGCGGTAGGGTTTAGGGTTAGGGAAGGGGCTAGTGGTAGGGGTTAGGGGAGGGGATAGCGGTAGGGTTTAGGGTTAGGGGAGGGGCTAGTGGTAGGGGTTAGGGGAGGGGCTAGTGGTAGGGGTTAGGGGAGGGGATAGCGGTAGGGTTTAGGGTTAGGGGAGGGGCTAGTGGTAGGGGTTAGGGGAGGGGCTAGTGGTAGGGGTTAGGGGAGGGGATAGCGGTAGGGTTTAGGGTTAGGGTTAGGGGAGGGGCTAGTGGTAGGGGTTAGGGGAGGGGCTTGTGGTAGGGGTTAGGGGAGGGGATAGCGGTAGGGTTTAGGGTTAGGGGAGGGGCTAGCGGTAGGGTTTAGAGTTAGGGGAGGGGCTAGCGGTAGGGTTTAAAGTTAGGGGAGGGGCTAGCGGTAGGGTTTAGGGTTAGGGGAGGGGCTAGCGGTAGGGTTTAGAGTTTGGGGAGGGGCTAGCGGTAGGGTTTAAAGTTAGGGGAGGGGCTAGCGGGAAGGGTTTAGAGTTAGGGGAGGGACTAACGGTAGGGTTTAGGGGAGGGTCTCACCTTCTCTGCTGGTTGAAGAAACAGGTGAAGGATTGGGAGCTGACCTCTTTAGTCCAGTAGTCCTCCCACCACAGAACGTTGTCCTTGTTCTTCTGGTTGTCCCTCTCACATGGAGGAACGTACGAGCACTGGACAGAGAGAGAGAGGGAGAGAGAAGGAGAGAGAGAGAGAGAGACAGGGAGGGAGAGAGAGAGAGAGGGAGGGAGAGAGAGAGGGAGGGAGGGAGGGAGAGAGAGAGACAGGGAGGGAGAGGGAGAGAGAAGGAGAGAGAGAGAGAGAGAGAGAGAGATGGAGAGAGGGAGGGAGAGAGAGAGACAGGGAGGGAGAGGGAGAGAGAGGGAGAGAGAGAGAAAGAAAGAAAGAGAGAAAGAGAGAGAGAGGAGGAGAGGAAGGGAGAGAGCGAGAAACAGGGAGGGAGAGAGAGAGAGAGAGAGAGAGAGCGCGCGAGAGAGAGAAAGAGAGACAGGGAGGGAGAGGGAGAGGGAGGGAGAGAGAGAAAGAGAGAGAGAGGAGGAGAGGAAGGGAGAGAGAGAGAGTGTTATACAGTGCTACTAGCCATAATGTAATGCATCAAGACATAGGGTATTAAACACATCAAACACGTGGTTTCCCTGTGGTTGACACCGTTCCATTGACTCCATTCCAGCCATTATTATGAGTCATCCTCCCCTCAGCAGCCTCCACTGATCGTGACAGAAACACATTCAAACAGACATAAACAGGGCAGCAAAAAACGTACTGTGCATGAGGTTGATAGGGCTACAAAGGTCAACCAAGTCATCTTAAATGCAGATGTAAAAGAGACTCCAATTTCCCCTTGAACATGTGAGAACCGTGAGAGATACAGACACTGTCTAGAAGAGACTACAGGTGAGGACCGTGAGAGATACAGACACTGTCTAGAAGAGACTACAGGTGAGGGCCGTGAGAGATACAGACACTGTCTAGAAGAGACTACAGGTGAGGATCGTGAGAGATACAGACACTGTCTAGAAGAGACTACATGTGAGGATCGTGAGAGATACAGACACTGTCTAGAAGACACTACAGGTGAGGATCGTGAGAGATACATACACAGTCTAGAAGAGACTACATGTGAGGACCGTGAGAGATACAGACACTGTCTAGAAGAGACTACATGTGAGGACCGTGAGAGATACAGACACTGTCTAGAAGAGACTACAGGTGAGGATCGTGAGAGATACAGACACTGTCTAGAAGACACTACAGGTGAGGATCGTGAGAGATACAGACACTGTCTAGAAGACACTACAGGTGAGGATCGTGAGAGATACAGACACTGTCTAGAAGACACTACAGGTGAGGATCGTGAGAGATACAGACACTGTCTAGAAGAGACTACAGGTGAGGACCGTGAGAGATACAGATACTGTCTAGAAGAGACTACATGTGAGGACCGTGAGAGATACAGACACTGTCTAGAAGACACTACAGGTGAGGATCGTGAGAGATACATACACAGTCTAGAAGAGACTACAGGTGAGGATTGTGAGAGATACATACACAGTCTAGAAGAGACTACAGGTGAGAACCGTGAGAGATACAGACACTGTCTAGAAGAGACTACATGTGAGGATCGTGAGAGATACAGACACTGTCTAGAAGAGACTACAGGTGAGAACCGTGAGAGATACAGACACTGTCTAGAAGACACTACAGGTGAGGATCGTGAGAGATACATACACAGTCTAGAAGAGACTACAGGTGAGAACCGTGAGAGATACAGACACTGTCTACATCCATCCCCTGGTTGATAAAGCCCTGAAGGTAATCCTCTACCCTCCATGGGAGATATAAGAAGCTTTTCTTCCGTGTCCGAGTCAAGCTGTCATTCTCCCTCAGTCTGTCTGAAATGACGCCCTATTTCCATGACATTACCTATATAGTTCACTACTGTTGATGAAAGCCTATAGGCCTCTGGTTGAAAGTAGATCACTACCATATAAGGACAAGGGTTCCATTTGGGAGGCAATCACAGTTTCACATCATTTTCCTCAGTCTACTTTTCAGGGCATGAAGAGCCAGAGCTGTGGGCACTGGAACAAAACAGAACCCATGGGGTGTCTGATTGGAATCCAGTCGGAGGATAATCTTTCACCAGGGCAACAGGGTTTCCATGGAAATTCTCTGGTCGGGGCCGCGCAGTGCGAATTGGGGCAAGGGGAGCGAAGAAGGGGACGCGGGGGAAGTCGGGGTAATTCATTCTCCTGATAATGTGGTGCTGGTTGGTCGGTGGTCACCATTACCTCTGCCACCTCCATCACATAGACCATATTGTTGGCTTTGGTGAGATAGAAAGCCTGGCTGAAATGGCCCTACGTCAGGAATGAAAAACACTATAAATGGCTCTATATCAGGAATGAACAACACTCTAAATGACTCTATATCAGGAATGACCAACACTCTAAATGACTCTATATCAGGAATGAACAACACTCTAAATGACTCTATATCAGGAATGAACAACACTCTAAATGACTCTATATCAGGAATGAACAACACTCTAAATTACTCTATATCAGGAATGAACAACACTCTAAATGACTCTATATCAGGAATGAACAACACTCTAAATGACTCTATATCAGGAATGAACAACACTCCTTCTCTGTGGCCGACGTGAATAAGACATTTAAATGTGTTAACCCTCGCAAGGCAATCGCCATCACACTGCACACTGCCCTATCCCATCTGGACAAGAGGAATACCTACAGTTGAAGTGGGAAGTTTACATACACCTGAGCCAAATACATTTAAACAGTTTTTCACAATTCCTGACATTTAATCAGAGTAAAAAATCCCTGTCTTAGGTCCGTTAGGATCACCACTTGATTTTTTAAAGATTTTAAGATTGTGAAATGTCAGAATAATAGTAGAGAATGATTTATTTCAGCATTCATTTTTTTTCATCACATTCCCAGCGGGTCCGAAGTTTACAAACACTCAATTAGTATTTTGTAGCATTGCCTTTAAATTGTTTAACTTGGGTCAAACATTCCGGGTAGACTTCCACAAGCTTCCCACAATAAGTTGGGTGAATTTTGGCCCATTCCTCCTGACAGGTGTAACTGAGTCAGGGTTGTAAGGCCTCCTTGCTCGCACACGCTTATTCAGTTCTGCCCACAACTTTTCTATAGGGTTGAGGTCAGGGCTTTGTGATGACCACTCCAATACCTGGACTTTGTTGTCCTTAAGCCATTTTGATCCAACTTTGGAAGTATGCTTGGGGTCATTGTCCATTTGGAAGACCCATTTGCGACCAAGCTTTAACTTCCTGACTGATGTCTTGAGATGTTGCTTCAATATATCCACATAATTTTCCTACCTCATGATGCCATCTATTTTGTGAAGTGCACCAGTCCCTCCTGCAGCAAAGCACCCCCACAACATGATGCTACCACCCCCGTGCTTCACGGTTGGGATGGTGTTCTTCGGCTTCCAAGCCTCCCCCTTTTTCCTCCAGACATGACGATGGTCATTACGGCCAAACAGTTCTATTTTTGTTTCATCAGACCAGAGGACATTTCTCCAAAAAGTACGATCTTTGTCCCAATGTGCAGTTGCAAACCGTAGTCTGGCTTTTTTATGGCGGTTTTGGAGCAGTGGCTTCTTCCTTGCTGAGCGAACTTTCAGGTTATGTCAATTTAGGACTTGTTTAACTGTGGATATAGATACTTTTATACCTGTTTCCTCCAGCATCTTCACAAGGTCCTTTCCTGTTGTTCTGAGATTGATTTGCACTTTTCGCACCAAAGTACGCTCATCTCTAGGAGACAGAATGCGTCTCCTTCCTGAGCGGTATGACGGCTGCGTGGTCCCATGGTGTTAATACTTGCGTACTGTTGTTTGTACACATGAACATGGTACCTTCAGGGGTTTGGAAATTGCTCCCAAGGATGAACCAGACTTGTGGAGGTCTACAATTTATTTTCTGAGGTCTTGGCTGATTTATTTTGATTTTCCCATGATATCAAGCAAAGAGGCACTGAGTTTGAAGGTAGGCCTTGAAATACATCCACAGGTACACCTCCAATCGACTCAAATGAGGTCAATTAGCCTTTCAGAAGCGTCTAAAGCCATGACATCATTTTCTGGAATTTTCCAAGCTGTTTAAAGGCAGTCAATTTAGTGTATGTAAACTTCTGACCCACTGGAATTGTGATACAGTAAATTATAGGTGAAATAATTACTTGTGTCATGCGCAAAGTAGATGTCCTAACTGACTTGCCAAAACTATAGTTTGTTAACAAGAAATGTGTGGAGTGGTTGAAAAACGAGTTTTAATGACTTCCCGAATTCTGACTTCAACTAGAAATATTCAGAAATTTGGGATAAATTGTAAGCTTCCCCAAACCTGAAACTCACTGGCTGCCTACAGTACATTATCTCTGATCTCATGGCATTGCTGTCTATGAGGACAGTTACAGTACATTATCTCTGATCTCATGGCATTGCTGTCTATGGGGACAGTTACAGTACATTATCTCTGATCTCATGGTATTGCTGTCTATGAGGAAAGTTACAGTACATTATCTCTGATGTCATGGCATTGCTGTCTATGGGGACAGTTACGGTACATTATCTCTGATCTCATGGCATTGCGGTCTATGGGGGCAGTTACGGTACATTATCTCTGATCTCATGGCATTGCTGTCTATGGGGACAGTTACAGTACATTATCAGTCTCATGGCATCGCTGTCTATGGGGACAGTTACAGTACATTATCTCTGATCTCATGGCATTGCTGTCTATGGGGACAGTTACAGTACATTATCTCCGATCTCATTTCCCCCCCCAACTCTCTTATCCTCTCGATCCGTCATAAACCACACATATACATCCATGTACACACACACACACACACACACACACACACACACACACACACACACACACACACACACACACACACACACACACACACACACACACACACACACACACACACACACACACACACACACACACACACACACACACACACACACACACCCGTAATCCCTTGTGCTTGTCTCTTTATGTAATATTACATGTCTGGTTACTTCTGGTTCATGTATGGAGATAGAAACATGGTCGTTGTAATATGACTGAAACACATGACACATCATATCCTCGTGGGCAATTTGACTGAACCAATGTTTCTATTGCAGTTAGATTCCTATTACATTATGACAGTTAGATTCCTATTACATTATGACAGTTAGATTCCTATTACATTATGACAGTTAGACTCCTATTACATTATGACAGTTAGATTCCTATTACATTACGACAGTCAGATTCCTATTACATTACGACAGTCAGATTCCTATTACATTACGACAGTTAGATTCCTATTACATTATGACAG
>NW_027258044.1:167500-170000 GCF_045791955.1 Oncorhynchus clarkii lewisi
CTTCACTCCTTCAATGGTTCTGTACCTGAACCTCTGTGGGGATACATCTTCACTCCTTCAATGGTCCTGTAACTAAACCTCTGTGGGGATACATCTTCACTCCTTCAATCGCTCTGTACCTGAACCTCTGTGGGGATACATCTTCACTCCTTCAATGGTTCTGAACAAAGTCCCTGCATACAAATACCTTGACTTTTAGATGGACATTGTCTCCTCCATCCCCTGTTATCTCTCTAGGTCTGTCTCCTCCATCCCCCTGTTCTCTCTCTAGGCCTGTCTCCTCCATCCCCCTGTTCTCTCTCTAGGTTTGTCTCCTCCATCCCCTGTTCTCTCTCTAGGTCTGTCTCCTCCACCCCCCTGTTCTCTCTCTAGGTCTGTCTCCTCCATCCCCCTGTTCTCTCTCTAGGTCTGTCTCCTCCATCCCCTGTTCTCTCCCTAGGTCTGTCTCCTCCATCCCCTGTTCTCTCTCTAGGTCTGTCTCCTCCATCCCCTGTTCTCTCTCTAGGTCTGTCTCCTCCATCCCCTGTTCTCTCTCTAGGTCTGTCTCCTCCATCCCCCTGTTCTCTCTCTAGGTCTGTCACCTCCATCCCCCTGTTCTCTCTCTAGGTCTGTCTCCTCCATCCCCCTGTTCTCTCTCTAGGTCTGTCTCCTCCATCCCCCTGTTCTCTCTCTAGGTCTGTCTCCTCCATCCCCTGTTATCTCTCTAGGTCTGTCTCCTCCATCCCCTGTTCTCTCTCTAGGTCTGTCTCCTCCATCCCCTGTTCTCTCCCTAGGTCTATCTCCTCCATCCCCCTGTTCTCTCTCTAGGTCTGTCTCCTCCATCCCCCTGTTCTCTCTCTAGGTCTGTCTCCTCCATCCCCTGTTCTCTCTCTAGGTCTGTCTCCTCCATCCCCCTGTTCTCTCTCTAGGTTTGTCTCCTCCATCCCCTGTTCTCTCTCTAGGTTTGTCTCCTCCATCCCCTGTTCTCTCTCTAGGTCTGTCTCCTCCATCCCCTGTTCTCTCTCTAGGCCTGTCTCCTCCATCCCCTGTTCTCTCTCTAGGTCTGTCTCCTCCATCCCCTGTTCTCTCTCTAGGCCTGTCTCCTCCATCCCCTGTTATCTCTCTAGGTCTGTCTCCTCCATCCCCCTGTTCTCTCTCTAGGTCTGTCTCCTCCATCCCCTGTTATCTCTCTAGGTCTGTCTCCTCCATCCCCCAGTTCTCTCTCTAGGTCTGTCTCCTCCATCCCCTGTTCTCTCTCTAGGTCTGTCTCCTCCATCCCCCTGTTCTCTCTCTAGGTCTGTCTCCTCCATCCCCTGTTATCTCTCTAGGTCTGTCTCCTCCATCCCCCAGTTCTCTCTCTAGGCCTGTCTCCTCCATCCCCCTGTTATCTCTCTAGGTCTGTCTCCTCCATCCCCTGTTCTCTCTCTAGGTCTGTCTCCTCCATCCCCTGTTCTCTCCCTAGGTCTGTCTCCTCCATCCCCCTGTTCTCTCTCTAGGTCTGTCTCCTCCATCCCCCTGTTCTCTCTCTAGGTCTGTCTCCTCCATCCCCTGTTATCTCTCTAGGTCTGTCTCCTCCATCCCCTGTTCTCTCTCTAGGTCTGTCTCCTCCATCCCCTGTTCTCTCTCTAGGTCTGTCTCCCCCTGTTCTCTCTCTAGGTCTGTCTCCTCCATCCCCTGTTATCTCTCTAGGTCTGTCTCCTCCATCCCCTGTTATCTCTCTAGGTCTGTCTCCTCCATCCCCCTGTTCTCTCTCTAGGTCTGTCTCCTCCATCCCCTGTTCTCTCCCTAGGTCTGTCTTCTCCATCCCCCTGTTCTCTCTCTAGGTCTGTCTCCTCCATCCCCTGTTATCTCTCTAGGTCTGTCTCCTCCATCCCCTGTTCTCTCTCTAGGTCTGTCTCCTCCATCCCCTGTTCTCTCTCTAGGTATGCCTCCTCCATTCTCTGTTCTCTCTCTCTCGCTCTGTCTCTCTCTCTCTGTCCTCCTGAGACTGGATTAATGTGACAGAGATGAATCAGCAAGTCCCGAGTCGTGTCCTGACTCCTATGAGTGTCTCTCTCTCTCACACACACACACACACACACACACACACACACACACACACACACACACACACACACACACACACACACACACACACACACACACACACACACACACACACACACACACACACACACACACACACACACACACACACACACCCTGACTCCTGTGTGTCCCATTCTACCAGCCAGGGAGGAACAGATGAGGAACTAGGGCAGTCTTCCTCAGGCACTGTTTCCAGTAGATCTCCTGCTCTACCTATACTAGGGACAATTGCAGTGACTTGCAAAAGTATTCACCCCCCTTGGAATTTTTCCTATTTTGTTGCCTTACAACCTGGAATTAAAATTGATTTTTTTTGGGGGGGGGGGTTGTATCATTTCATTTACACAACATGCCTACCACTTTGAAGATGCAAAATGTTTTTAATTGGGAAACAAACAAGAAATAAGACAAAAAAAACAGAAAACTTGAGTGT
>NW_027258044.1:175000-180000 GCF_045791955.1 Oncorhynchus clarkii lewisi
GGGGGGTAGAGAGAGAGAGAGAGAGAGAGAGAGGGGTGTGTGAGAGAGAGATAGGTGTGTGAGAGAAAGAGAGAGAGAGAGAGAGAGAGAGAGAGAGAGAGAGAGAGAGAGAGGGGTAGAGAGAGAGAGAGAGATGTGTGTGTGAGAGAGAGAGGGGTGTGTGAGAGAGAGAGGTGTGTGAGAGAGAGGGAGAGAGGTGTGTGTGAGAGAGAGAGAGAGAGAGAGAGAGGTGTGAGAGAGAGAGAGAGAAAGGTGTGAGAGAGAGAGAAAGGTGTGTGAGAGAGAGAGAGGTGTGTGAGAGAGAGAGGTGTGTGAGAGAGAGGTGAGAGAGAGAGAGAGAGAGAGAGAGAGAGAGAGAGAGAGAGAAAGAGAGAAGGAAAGAGAGAGAGGTATGAGAGAGAGAGCGAGAGGTGTGAGAGAGAGAGAGAGAGAGAGAGATGTGTGTGAGAGAGAGGTGAGAGAGAGAGAGAGAGAGAGAAAGAAAGAGAGAGAGGTATGAGAGAGAGAGCGAGAGGTGTGAGAGAGCGAGAGAGAGAGAGAGAGAGAGAGAGAGAAAGAGAGAAAGAAAGAGAGAGAGGTATGAGAGAGAGAGCGAGAGGTGTGAGAGAGCGAGAGAGAGAGAGAGAGAGAGCGAGAGGTGTGTGTGAGAGAGAGAGAGAGAGAGAGAGAGAGAGAGAGAGAGAGAGAGAGAGAGAGAGTTTTAAATCATCTTTATTGGGTCTGGGGGCCCACCACACAATAAATACTCATACAAAACCACAGTTACACATCAATTAAAAACACAACTCCAATTCCTCCTCCACAGTAACTAAACACAACAGCCTCTGAATACCCCATATACTCAAAAACAGATCAATATTGTTGACAAGTTTATAATAGGCAAACTCAACCCTTAGTCTCGCTGCCAACATTCCCTCCAGCATTCCCACCACATCCACAGACCCCTGTCCCCAAATATTGCTGCCTCTAACACAAAATTAAGCAACACAACTACACCCTTTTGACTGAACCTGTACTTTAACCCAAATATATACAGTTAGGAAGAGAAAAACTCTCCCAACGGTGAGAACCAATCAGTGATCAGGTCAATCATCCCGACCAACCTGGGACACAGTAAAAACAGATGTGCCAGAGATTCAGACTCAGCACAGAATGGACACCCCTCCCCAACAGTAGGGTCCAGGTGTACCCCCTTTACCCCATTACTCATAGTGGGCATCTCCTCCACCACCTGGAAGCCTAGCTCCACATGAACCCCCTCCTGTACCCCAGCACTTGTACTGGGCACCTCCTCACCAGTCTGATGAACTGGCTCTTCAGATACCTTCTACAGATCCTTACCTTCTACAAAAATACTTTTCTGTAGCATAACATTTCCCTCTAATACAAGTTGCAACTCCGTGCCCTCAACACGGACACCTTGTCCCTCAGCAACAGGTGCTTGTGGCTGCTCTACCGCTGTCGGCCTACCTCTCTCTACATCAGTGGGCCCAGGCGTTACGAGGACCACCCACCCCCCCCTTCTCCCTTTTCCTGGTAAGCATGTCGCTTATGACCAACATCCCCAAACTCAAAACACCGTTGACTACCCGTACTAGCATAAGCCATATACAGTCTATTGTCATACTTGACTTTAAACGATAACTCTAAAGTCTGCTCCGGTGAGTCCAAAAACATAAACACCTGTCGCCGAAATGACATAACCTGTTTCAACCCCGGGTGTTTGAAATGACATTACCTGTTTCAACCCCGGGTGTTTGAAATGACATTACCTGTTTCAACCCCGGGTGTTTGAAATGACATTACCTGTTTCAACCCCGGGTGTTTGAAACGACATTACCTGTTTCAACCCCGGGTGTTTGAAACGACATTACCTGTTTCAACCCCGGGTGTTTGAAATGACATTACCTGTTTCAACCCCGGGTGTTTGAAATGACATTACCTGTTTCAACCCCGGGTGTTTGAAACGACATTACCTGTTTCAACCCCGGGTGTTTGAAACGACATTACCTGTTTCAACCCTGGGTGTTTGAAACGACATAACCTGTTTCAACCCCGGGTGTTTGAAATGACATTACCTGTTTCAACCCCGGGTGTTTGAAATGACATTACCTGTTTCAACCCCGGGTGTTTGAAATGACATTACCTGTTTCAACCCCGGGTGTTTGCAACTCAACGGGACAACCTTAATTGAACTGGCGAACTTCCCAAAGCGCAATAACTCGCCCTCCAATAGCTCATTAGGAATAAACGGTGATACATTTGAAATCGTTACCCTTGTTGACGGAGAAAAAAACTGAGTTACTTGAACAAACATTCCTTTAAGAAGTACACCATGCTCAACCATCCCATCTACCAGACACTCTTCTTTAAGAAGTACACCATGCTCAACCATCCCATCTACCAGACACTCTTCTTTAAGAAGTACACCATGCTCAACCATCCCATCTACCAGACACTCTTCTTTAAGAAGTACACCATGCTCAACCATCCCATCTACCAGACACTCTTCTTTAAGAAGTACACCATGCTCAACCATCCCATCTACCAGACACTCTTCTTTAAGAAGTACGCCATGCTCAACCATCCCATCTACCAGACACTCTTCTTTAAGAAGTACACCATGCTCAACCATACGATCTACAAGACACTCTTCTTTAAGAATTACACCATGCTCAACCATCCCATCTACCAGACACTCTTCTTTAAGAAGTACACCATGCTCAACCATACGATCTACAAGACACTCTTCTTTAAGAATTACACCATGCTCAACCATCCCATCTACCAGACACTCTTCTTTAAGAAGTACACCATGCTCAACCATACGATCAACAAGACACTCTTCTTTAAGAATTACACCATGCTCAACCATCCGATCTACAAGACAGTCTTCTTTAAGAAGTACACCATGCTCAACCATACGATCAACAAGACACTCTTCTTTAAGAATTACACCATGCTCAACCATACGATCAACAAGACACTCTTCTTTAAGAAATACACCATGCTCAACCATACGATCAACAAGACAGTCTTCTTTAAGAATTACACCATGCTCAACCATACGATCAACAAGACACTCTTCTTTAAGAAATACACCATGCTCAACCATACGATCAACAAGACACTCTTCTTTAAGAAGTACACCATGGTCAACCATACGATCTACAAGACACTCTTCTTTAAGAAATACCACCACAGCTTTATTCATCCGGGATGCGTAAGCAACATTCTCGTATCCCACCTTCTCTCCTACGGCGACCAGAAACTCCTCCACCGTGACAGTAGCTTCAGTAACACACCTAAAGCCGTGCCGAAGTGACAGGGAAGGCGTCCCCATTCGGGCTGCCATCCCCGCCAAAATCAGGGTCATTTCCATACGACAAACTAAATACTTAATTCTACCACTGCAAAAATGAAAAAGAATAACCTTAATCATGCACAGAAGAAAACAAAGAATGCAACCAAGAAAGAGAGAACTAAAAGAAAGTTCAAAATATCTAACTCCACACACACTCCCTCCCTCATACAAATCCCAGCATGCAGAGAGAGAGAGAATTTCAGAGTGAAAGATCAATAAAGAGAGTAAGTCCCTTGGTCCGAACTGCAGTGGTTAAACACACACACACACACACACACACACACACACACACACACACACACACACACACACACACACACACACACACACACACACACACACACACACACACACACTGCTCTGTGGACCCATGTATCATCCAGCCACCAACTGCCGGTCGCCAAGCCCATCATCATCACTCCTGGCCTGGACACCATCCCTGAACCACATCTCCCTGCTCTCCCTGAACCCCCTGCACTCCCTGCTCTCCCTGAAACACATCTCCCTGCTCTCCCTGCACTCCCTGTTCTCCCTGTTCTCCCTGCTCTCCCTTCACTCCCTGCTCTCCCTGCACTCTCTGCTCTCCCTGCTCTCCCTGAACCACATCTCCCTGCTCTCCCTGCTCTCCCTGATCTCCCTGCACTCCCTGCTCTCCCTGATCTCCCTGCACTCCCTGCTCTCCCTGCACTCCCTGCACTCCCTGCTCTCCCTGCACTCCCTGCACTCCCTGTTCTCCCTGTTCTCCCTGCACTCCCTGCTCTCCCTGAACCACATCTCCCTGATCTCCCTGCTCTTCCTGCTCTCCCTGATCTCCCTGCACTCCCTGATCTCCCTGATCTCCCTGCACTGCCTGATCTCCCTGCACTCCCTGATCTCCCTGCTCTTCCTGCTCTCCCTGATCTCCCTGCACTGCCTGATCTCCCTGCACTGCCTGATCTCCCTACACTCCCTGATCTCCCTGCTCTCCCTGCTCTCCCTGCTCTTCCTGCACTCCCTGCTCTGAATGCAGGACGCGTTCACCTTCAAAACCTAGGAATGGAGATGTCAGGAGGAACTTATTTTTCTTGACTAGCTCAGAGAAAAGGAGAACCTGACTTTGAGGTGAAGCCGTCTCACACACACACACACACACACACACACACACACACACACACACACACACACACACACACACACACACACACACATATTCGCATTGACAAAAGCACACTCTCTCCCGTTCTCACACACATACATACAGATACACAAAGTGGGAACTGATGAGTGCTACAGTCCTTTCCTGTGGGCCTTTTAAAACGGGGACGTCCATGCATCGGTTTGAACAATGAACATGACACATTGGCTTCATCATTGTATGTTGTAATAGATACTGTGTAATATATACAGCACCCTGTAGGTTCCTATCTGAGTCTATGGTCTCTATCTGAGTCTATGGTCTCTATCTGAGTCTATGGTCTCTATCTGAGTCTATGGTCTCTATCTGAGTCTATGGTCTCTATCTGAGTCTATGGTCTCCATCTGAGTCTATGGTCTCCATCTGAGTCTATGGTCTCTATCTGAGTCTATTGTCTCTATCTGAGTCTATGGTCTCTATCTGAGTCTATGGTCTCTATCTGAGTCTATGGTCTCTATCTGA
>NW_027258045.1:0-52500 GCF_045791955.1 Oncorhynchus clarkii lewisi
TACATAAAGCTGTTAGAGCCTACATAAAGCTGTTAGGGCCTACATAAAGCTGTCAGGGCCTACTTAAAGCTGTTAGAGCCTACATAATGCTGTTAGGGCCTATATAAAGCTGTTAGGGCCTACATAAAACTGTTAGGGCCTACAAAAAGCTGTTAAACCCTACATAAAGCTCTTAGAGCCAACATAAAGCTGTTAGGGCCTAAATAAAGCTGTTAGGGCCGACATAAAGCTGTTATAGCCTACATGAAGCTGTCCCGACAGCAGAGCTTTCTTTTCAGCACCATGGAGTGAATCTTTACCACCGCTACACCTGGCTTTCAGCGGAAACAATTAATTCAGCCTCGTTTACTGCATTTTTTAAAAACACAGTTGATATGGCTGAGTTTCTTGAACAAATGTAGTTTCTACTGACAATTGAGATGTACAAACTAAGCTATAAGGGAACGATGAGCGGATAAGAGGTATTCCGTAATTTTGATTAAGACGTTAATGAGCGAGCTAAGATGGACGTAGTCAACATAACTATGTGTTCAGCACTTTTGAAATGACCAGCGACAGAATGCAGAACATGGGCTGTTCTTACAGTATTTTCCCTGTACACCAAGTCAGGACCGTAGGATAAATAAAGGGGGCATATAAGCAAACAATGAAAGCTCTTACAATATTAGATGATGCCATTTCTCAAAAACAGGTTACAGGCTACATGTGCACCACTGAGTCAGAACAGTAACGTTAAGAGGTGAAAATATACCAAATTATTAGGGTGAGGCACATTGACTGCTAACAGCTTACTACACAGCATACACTTAGTATTACTTTCTTAGCCACGCTATGCATCTCTCCCTGGCATATTAGATAATTTATGCAGCTGCATATAAGACATTTTGGACTCACCTTGTTGTGATTGTCACGTTCTGACATTAGTTCCTTTGTTTTGTCTTTGTTTTAGTATGGTCAGTCCGTGAGTTGGGGTGGGCAGTCTATGTTCCTTTTTCTATCATTTGGGAGTCTGTGTTTGGCCTGGTATGGTTCTCAATCAGAAGCAGCTGTCAATCGTTGTCCCTGATTGAGAACCATACTTAGGTAGCCTGGTTTCACTTTTGAGTGGTGGGTGAGTGTTTCCTGTGTCTGTGTGTTCCACACGGAACTGTTTCGGTTTGTTATTTCACTTTCTTATTTTTGTATTTTGTCGTGTTCAGTTTGTTCTATTAAATATGGACACTTACCACGCTGCGCATTGGTCCTCTTCTTCTCCTTCATACGACGACCGTTACAGTGATATGCTCACTTGAACAGGAAGGTGGCGTGGCGGTCCTTCGTGTCCAAATTTTGTCATCAAAGAAAGAGAAAGAGGTTTACAATTCCGAGTTGGATGACCGTTCAAAATGTATTTTCCCAGTCTGAGCTCGTTTATTCCCGACTTCCCAGTCCACTGTCACCGATTCCTTCCAACCACTCATTGTTGAATTTGCGATTTCAAAATTGTTGTGTAATATTTATGTCCAATGGCCGATGAGCACTGATACATTTAATCTTTAATTTATCTTCATTATTTATCTTCGTATGACAAGGATTAAAAAGCATTTGCCAGTAGAATGTCGACTTGATTCATGATGATGACTGCTAGCTAATATTTTGAAAGTAAGATGTTGACATGATCAGTCCAATCAAAGCTACTGTGCATATAACGTGATTTGAAGTCATTTTATCTGTGGCCAATGACCTTGAACCTTCTTGGAAGGGCACTGCTAATGTAACTACAGTATATGGCAGGACCCAGAGGGCTAGAATGTTCGATGTCTACCATTATTAAGGATGGGTGATGTAGGTTCCCATGAGTGACAGAACACTGAGCCAATCACAGCGCAACACTCCTATTTTCTGCACAGAAAGCGCTGAGCTAGGCTGAAACACCTGCATTTTGGAGCTGCCTTACTGAAGAAAACAAAAAAGAGACCATGTATGTATGCAGCTGTATTAACTCCATGACATATTGTTTTGTTTTTTTACATTGTTTGCAAACTGATATGTGACTCATATTAATTCCAAAATAACATGCATAACAGGCAAGCCCCCAAATGTTTATATATACATATATATATTTATTATTTGTTTTAAATGTCAGTGAAAACAGGTGGGGCTCTACTGGTTGTAACTGATGATATCAGCAGAGGAAGGACAGAAAGTGGTGGTCTAGAACAAAGGCTTCCCAAAGCTGTTCAGATAATCCTCAGTGACAGTGAATAAAGCTTTCATTTACACCTAATCACATCATGTCAGACATGGCCAGTTGCCTGGCTGGATACAGGGAGACAGCAGGGCCATAAGACAGAGTCCTCTGAGAACTCCTCTCACCTCTCATAACCATTAAGGCACTACTGTCTGTCTCTGTTTCTACGTTCTGATTAGAGATCAGTATGAAACTGTAAACAATCTCTGGCTGTGCTGTGTTGCCATAATGTTTCTGTGTAATACAGTATGTTACCATAATGTTTCTGTGTAATACAGTATGTTACCATAATGTTTCTGTGTAATACAGTATGTTGTTACCATTATGTTTCTGTGTAATACAGTATGTTACCATAATGTTTCTGTGTAATACAATATGTTACCATTATATTTCTGTGTAATACAGTATGTTGTTACCATAATGTTTCTGTGTAATACAGTATGTTGTTACCATTATGTTTCTGTGTAATACAGTATGTTACCATAATGTTTCTGTGTAATACAGTATGTTGTTACCATTATGTTTCTGTGTAATACAGTATGTTACCATTATGTTTCTGTGTAATACAGTATGTTGTTACCATTATGTTTCTGTGTAATACAGTATGTTACCATTATATTTCTGTGTAATACAGTATGTTGTTACCATAATGTTTCTGTGTAATACAGTATGTTACCATAATGTTTCTGTGTAATACAGTATGTTACCATAATGTTTCTGTGTAATACAGTATGTTGTTACCATTGTGTTTCTGTGTAATACAGTATGTTACCATTATGTTTCTGTTTAATACAGTATGTTACCATTATGTTTCTGTGTAATACAGTATGTTACCATTATATTTCTGTGTAATACATTATGTTGTTACCATTATATTTATGTGTAATACAGTATGTTACCATTATGTTTCTGTGTAATACAGTATGTTGTTACCATTATGTTTCTGTGTAATACAGTATGTTACCATAATGTTTCTGTGTAATACAGTATGTTACCATTATATTTCTGTTTAATACAGTATGTTACCATTATGTTTCTGTGTAATACAGTATGTTACCATTATATTTCTGTGTAATACAGTATGTTACCATAATGTTTCTGTGTAATACAGTATGTTACCATTATATTTATGTGTAATACAGTATGTTGTTACCATTATGTTTCTGTGTAATACAGTATGTTGTTACCATTATGTTTCTGTTTAATACAGTATGTTACCATTATGTTTCTGTGTAATGCAGTACTTTGTTACCATGTTGTTTCTGTGTAATGCAGTACTTTGTTACCATGTTGTTTATGTGTAATGCAGTACTTTGTTACCATTATGTTTCTGTGTAATACAGTATGGTGTTACCATTATGTTTCTGTGTAATACAGTATGTTGTTACCATTATGTTTCTGTGTAATACAGTATGTTGTTACCATTATATTTATGTGTAATACAGTATGTTGTTACCATTATATTTATGTGTAATACAGTATGTTGTTACCATTATATTTATGTGTAATACAGTATGTTGTTACCATTATATTTATGTGTAATACAGTATGTTGTTACCATTATATTTATGTGTAATACAGTATGTTGTTACCATTATGTTTCTGTGTAATACAGTATGTTACCATTATATTTCTGTGTAATACAGTATGTTGTTACCATTATGTTTCTGTGTAATACAGTATGTTACCATTATATTTCTGTATAATACAGTATGTTGTTACCATTATATTTCTGTGTAATACAGTATGTTGTTACCATTATGTTTCTGTTTAATACAGTATGTTACCATTATGTTTCTGTTTAATACAGTATGTTACCACTATGTTTCTGTGTAATACAGTATGTTACCATAATGTTTCTGTTTAATACAGTATGTTACCATTATGTTTCTGTGTAATACAGTATGTTACCATTATGTTTCTGTGTAATACAGTATGTTACCATAATGTTTCTGTGTAATACAGTATGTTACCATAATGTTTCTGTTTAATACAGTATGTTACCATTATGTTTCTGTGTAATACAGTATGTTGTTACCATGTTGTTTCTGTGTAATACAGTATGTTGTTACCATTATGTTTCTGTGTAATACAGTATGTTGTTACCATAATGTTTCTGTTTAATACAGTATGTTACCATTATATTTCTGTGTAATACAGTATGTTGTTACCATAATGTTTCTGTGTAATACAGTATGTTGTTACCATTATGTTTCTGTTTAATACAGTATGTTGTTACCATTATGTTTCTGTGTAATACAGTATGTTACCATTATGTTTCTGTGTAATACAGTATGTTACCATTATATGTCTGTGTAATACAGTATGTTGTTACCATTATATTTATGTGTAATACAGTATGTTGTTACCATTATATTTATGTGTAATACAGTATATTGTTACCATTATATTTATGTGTAATACAGTATGTTGTTACCATTATATTTATGTGTAATACAGTATGTTGTTACCATTATGTTTCTGTTTAATACAGTATGTTGTTACCATTATATTTATGTGTAATACAGTATGTTGTTACCATTATATTTCTGTGTAATACAGTATGTTGTTACCATTATGTTTCTGTGTAATACAGTATGTTGTTACCATTATGTTTCTGTTTAATACAGTATGTTACCATTATGTTTCTGTGTAATACAGTATGTTGTTACCATAATGTTTCTGTTTAATACAGTATGTTACCATTATATTTCTGTGTAATACAGTATGTTGTTACCATTATATTTCTGTGTAATACAGTATGTTGTTACCATTATGTTTCTGTGTAATACAGTATGTTGTTACCATTATGTTTCTGTGTAATACAGTATGTTACCATTATATTTCTGTGTAATACAGTATGTTGTTACCATAATGTTTCTGTGTAATACAGTATGTTACCATAATGTTTCTGTGTAATACAGTATGTTACCATAATGTTTCTGTGTAATACAGTATGTTGTTACCATTATGTTTCTGTGTAATACATTATGTTGTTACCATTACGTTTCTGTGTAATACAGTATGTTACCATTATGTTTCTGTTTAATACAGTATGTTACCATTATGTTTCTGTGTAATACAGTATGTTACCATTATATTTCTGTGTAATACAGTATGTTGTTACCATTATATTTATGTGTAATACAGTATGTTACCATTATGTTTCTGTGTAATACAGTATGTTGTTAACATTATGTTTCTGTGTAATACAGTATGTTACCATAATGTTTCTGTGTAATACAGTATGTTACCATTATATTTCTGTTTAATACAGTATGTTACCATTATGTTTCTGTGTAATACAGTATGTTACCATTATATTTCTGTGTAATACAGTATGTTACCATAATGTTTCTGTGTAATACAGTATGTTACCATTATATTTATGTGTAATACAGTATGTTGTTACCATTATGTTTCTGTGTAATACAGTATGTTGTTACCATTATGTTTCTGTTTAATACAGTATGTTACCATTATGTTTCTGTGTAATGCAGTACTTTGTTACCATGTTGTTTCTGTGTAATGCAGTACTTTGTTACCATGTTGTTTATGTGTAATGCAGTACTTTGTTACCATTATGTTTCTGTGTAATACAGTATGTTGTTACCATTATGTTTCTGTGTAATACAGTATGTTGTTACCATTATGTTTCTGTGTAATACAGTATGTTGTTACCATTATATTTCTGTGTAATACAGTATGTTGTTACCATTATATTTATGTGTAATACAGTATGTTGTTACCATTATATTTATGTGTAATACAGTATGTTGTTACCATTATATTTATGTGTAATACAGTATGTTGTTACCATTATATTTATGTGTAATACAGTATGTTGTTACCATTATGTTTCTGTGTAATACAGTATGTTACCATTATATTTCTGTGTAATACAGTATGTTGTTACCATTATGTTTCTGTGTAATACAGTATGTTACCATTATATTTCTGTGTAATACAGTATGTTGTTACCATTATGTTTCTGTGTAATACAGTATGTTACCATTATATTTCTGTATAATACAGTATGTTGTTACCATTATATTTCTGTGTAATACAGTATGTTGTTACCATTATGTTTCTGTTTAATACAGTATGTTACCATTATGTTTCTGTTTAATACAGTATGTTACCATTATGTTTCTGTGTAATACAGTATGTTACCTTAATGTTTCTGTTTAATACAGTATGTTACCATTATGTTTCTGTGTAATACAGTATGTTACCATTATGTTTCTGTGTAATACAGTATGTTACCATAATGTTTCTGTGTAATACAGTATGTTACCATAATGTTTCTGTTTAATACAGTATGTTACCATTATGTTTCTGTGTAATACAGTATGTTGTTACCATGTTGTTTCTGTGTAATACAGTATGTTGTTACCATTATGTTTCTGTGTAATACAGTATGTTGTTACCATAATGTTTCTGTTTATTACAGTATGTTACCATTATATTTCTGTGTAATACAGTATGTTGTTACCATAATGTTTCTGTGTAATACAGTATGTTGTTACCATTATGTTTCTGTTTAATACAGTATGTTGTTACCTTTATGTTTCTGTGTAATACAGTATGTTACCATTATGTTTCTGTGTAATACAGTATGTTGTTACCATTATATTTATGTGTAATACAGTATGTTGTTACCATTATATTTCTGTGTAATACAGTATGTTGTTACCATTATGTTTCTGTGTAATACAGTATGTTGTTACCATTATGTTTCTGTTTAATACAGTATGTTACCATTATGTTTCTGTGTAATACAGTATGTTGTTACCATAATGTTTCTGTTTAATACAGTATGTTACCATTATATTTCTGTGTAATACAGTATGTTGTTACCATTATATTTCTGTGTAATACAGTATGTTGTTACCATCTAGTTTCTGTTTAATACAGTATGTTACCATAATGTTTCTGTTTAATACAGTATGTTACCATAATGTTTCTGTGTAATACAGTATGTTACCATAATGTTTCTGTTTAATACAGTATGTTACCATTATATTTCTGTGTAATACAGTATGTTACCATTATATTTCTGTGTAATACAGTATGTTGTTACCATTATGTTTCTGTTTAATACAGTATGTTGTTACCATTATGTTTCTGTTTAATACAGTATGTTGTTACCATTATGTTTCTGTGTAATACAGTATGTTGTTACCATTATGTTTCTGTGTAATACAGTATGTTACCATTATGTTTCTGTGTAATACAGTATGTTGTTACCATTATGTTTCTGTGTGATGCAGTACTTTGTTACCATGTTGTTTATGTGTAATGCAGTACTTTGTGACCATGTTGTTCCTGTGTAATACAGTATGTTGTTACCATTATGTTTCTGTGTAATACAGTATGTTACCATTATGTTTCTGTGTAATACAGTATGTTGTTACCATTATGTTTCTGTGTAATACAGTATGTTGTTACCATTATGTTTCTGTGTAATACAGTATGTTGTTACCATTATATTTCTGTGTAATACAGTATGTTGTTACCATTATGTTTCTGTGTAATACAGTATGTTACCATTATGTTTCTGTGTAATACAGTATGTTACCATTATATTTCTGTGTAATACAGTATGTTGTTACCATTATGTTTCTGTGTAATACAGTATGTTACCATTATATTTCTGTGTAATGCAGTACTTTGTTACCATGTTGTTTCTGTGTAATGCAGTACTTTGTTACCATGTTGTTTCTGTGTAATGCAGTACTTTGTTACCATGTTGTTTCTGTGTAATGCAGTACTTTGTTACCATGTTTTTTCTGTGTAATGCAGTACTTTGTTGCCATGTTGTTTCTGTGTAATGCAGTACTTTGTTACCATGTTGTTTATGTGTAATGCAGTACTTTGTGACCATGTTGTTCCTGTGTAATGCAGTATGTTGTTACCATGTTGTTTCTGTGTAATACAGTATGTTACCATTATATTTCTGTGTAATACAGTATGTTGTTACCATTATGTTTCTGTGTAATACAGTATGTTACCATAATGTTTCTGTTTAATACAGTATGTTACCATTATGTTTCTGTGTAATACAGTATGTTGTTACCATAATGTTTCTGTGTAATACAGTATGTTACCATTATGTTTCTGTGTAATACAGTATGTTACCATTATATTTTTGTGTAATACAGTATGTTACCATTATATTTCTGAGGAATACAGTACTTTGCTACCATGTTGTTTCTGTGTAATGCAGTACTTTGTTACCATGTTGTTTCTGTGTAATGCAGTACTTTGTTACCATGTTGTTCCTGTGAAATGCAGTACTTTGTTACCATGTTTTTTCTGTGTAATGCAGTACTTTGTTACCATGTTGTTTCTGTGTAATGCAGTACTTTGTTACCATGTTGTTTCTGTGTAATGCAGTACTTTGTTACCATGTTGTTCCTGTGTAATGCAGTACTTTGTGACCATGTTGTTCCTGTGTAATGCAGTACTTTGTTACCATGTTGTTTCTGTGTAATGCAGTATGTTGTTACCATTATATTTCTGTGTAATACAGTATGTTGTTACCATTATATTTCTGTGTAATACAGTATGTTACCATCATATTTATGTGTAATACAGTATGTTGTTACCATTATGTTTCTGTGTAATACAATATGTTGTTACCATTATTTTTCTGTGTAATACAGTATGTTGTTACCATTATGTTTCTGTGTAATACAATATGTTGTTACCATTATTTTTCTGTGTAATACAGTATGTTGTTACCATTATATTTCTGTATAATACAGTATGTTACCATTATGTTTCTGTGTAATACAGTACTTTGTTACCATGTTGTTATGTGTAATGCAGTACTTTGTTACCATGTTGTTTCTGTGTAATGCAGTACTTTGTTACCATGTTTTTTCTGTGTAATGCAGTACTTTGTTACCATGTTGTTATGTGTAATGCAGTACTTTGTTACCATGTTGTTTCTGTGTAATGCAGTACTTTGTTACCATGTTTTTTCTGTGTAATGCAGTACTTTGTTACCATGTTGTTATGTGTAATGCAGTACTTTGTTACCATGTTGTTTCTGTGTAATGCAGTACTTTGTTACCATGTTGTTTCTGTGTAATGCAGTACTTTGTTACCATGTTGTTTCTGTGTAATGCAGTACTTTGTTACCATGTTGTTTCTGTGTAATGCAGTACTTTGTTACCATGTTGTTTCTGTGTAATGCAGTACTTTGTTACCATGTTGTTTCTGTGTAATGCAGTACTTTGTTACAATTTTTGTTCCTGTGTAATGCAGTACTTTGTTACCATAATGTTTCAGTTTAATACTTTGTGTTGTTACCATGTTGTTACCATATTGTACATTAATCGGGGATGTACAGTAATTCGTTTTGAAATAATATAATAATAATACGTTCCTTTTACCCAGATGTGTTTAAAATCCTGTCACACCGTCATCCCCCTGACTGACAGAGATCAGTACTATCTACAGTAGCAGATAAGCCATTCATTTGCCCAGAAGACGTATTAAGTGATTTATCTGTATTGTCCTTAGTAGAGTAGCTATATATACAATGTGACAGTTCTCTCTTACTATTCTCCCCTTAGTTTTAATGGTGCCAGGGAGTTGTATTGACTACGTCGAAAATAACACCCTACTCCCTACATAGAGCACTGATTTTGCTTTCTCTGAACACCTCAAAGTAGTGCACTACGTAGGGAATAGGGTGCCATGTGGGACACAACCACTGTCTGCTCAGAAGGCCTGTCAGCTATAACAACCCAGTTTACTGTGCTACATTTCATTCTCCCAGATTGACAGCGCTTTCAAAGTCCTCTCAGGATATATTTTCACTTGTATGGATTCCTAATGACTTGGCTAAGCTCACGTTAAGAGAAAGGAGCCTCTTGTATCGTTTCATACTTCCACAGTACAATAGCACAGAGCTGTTCCAGTGAGTGAGAAATTCATTATTTTAAATCCATTCTCAGAACCTGACGTGAGATGGAGGTCACAGTTGTCACTTTAAACTTTACACTGAGAACGCTGTGGCTGAGGCATACATTATGAGGAGGAATGCACGACCACACAATGAGGAATATGCATACATGATCTATTTGAAGAGGATCCATACATGATCTATCTGAAGAGGATTCATACATTATCTATCCGAATAGGATCCACCCATGATCTATATGGAGATGATCTATACATTATCTATCCTCATTGGTGGCACTGTTATGCTCAAAGAGGGTAAAGAAGGTGTTTAGCTTGTCCGGGAGCAAGACATCGGTGTCCGCGATGTGGCTGGTTTTCTCTTTGTAATCCGTGATTGTCTGGAGTCCCTGCCACATACATCTCGTGTCTGAACTGTTGAATTGCGACTCCACTTTGTCTCTGTAGACGCTTTGCCTGTTTGATTGCCTTACAAAGGGAGTAACTACACTGTTTGTATTCGACCATACTGTATTCCCAGTCACCTTGCCGTGGTTAAATACGATGGTTCGCGCTTTCAATTTTGTGCGAATGCTGCCATCTATCCACAGTTTTTAGTTTGGGTAGGTTTTAATAGTCACAGTGGGGACAACATCCTCTATACACTTCCTGATGAACTCAGTCACCGTGTCAGTGTATACGTCAATATTATTCTCAGAGGAAACACGAAATATATCCTAGTCCTTATGATCAAAACAATCTTGAAGCATGGATTCCGATCAGTCAGACCAGCGTTGAATAGACCTTAGCACGGGTAGTTACTGTTTGAGTTTCTGTCTATAGGAAGGGAGGAGCAGAATGGAGTCATGATATGATTTGCCAAAGGTTAGGCGGGGTAGGGCCTTGTAGACATCCAGGAAGGGGGAGTAAAAGTGTTAGAGAGTTTTTGAAGTGAGAGTACTACAGGCGATGTGTTGATAAAACTTCGAAAGCGTTTTCCTCAGATTTGCTTTGTTAAAGTCCCCAGATACAATAAATGTGGCCTCAGGATATGTGGTTCCAGTTTGCATAAACTCCTGTGTAGTTCCCTGAGGGAAGACGTGGTATCGGCTTGAGGCGGAATATACACAGCTGTGACTATAACTGAAGAGAATTTTCTTGGGAGGTAATACGGTCAACATTTGATTGTGAGATATTAGAGGACAGGTGAACAAAAGGACTTGAATTTCTTTACGTTATGAGTTGTTAATCATGAAACATACACCTCCGTCTTTCTTCATCCCAGAGAGTTCTTTATTTCTGTCTGCGCGATGTACTGAGAACCCAGCTGAATGTATGGATGGGGACATGTATGGAGAGCCATGATTCTGTAAAACAGAGTATGTTGCAGCCCCTGACGTCTCTCTGGAAGGAGATCCTCGCCCTGAGCTCATCTACTTTACTGTCCAGGGACTGAACATTAGCGAGTAATATACTCAGAAGTGGTGGATGTGTACACGCCTCCTGAGTCGGACTCGAAGTCCACTCCAAATACCTCTTCTCCGCCGACGGCATCTGGAAGAAAACTCTGGGATAAGTTAAATTGCTTTGGGGGATACGAACAAAGGATCCAATTTGGGAAAGTCGTATTCCTGGTCGTAATGCTGGTGAGTTACCTCCAATCTGATATCCCAAAGTTATTTCTGGCTGTATGTAATAACACCAAAAACGTTCTGGGCTAATAATGGCAGAGCAGCTGTACACAAGCCTAAGATGACAATCCGCAATTCCAATGCATTGACTGGTGTGGTGTAAAGCTCGCCACCATTGGACTCTGGAGCAGTGGAAACGTTTTCTCTGGAGTGATGAATCACGCTTCACCATCTGGCAGTCCGACATACGAATCTGGGTTTGGTGGATGCCAGGAAACGATATCTGCCCCAAAGGAGGAGGAATAATGCTGGTTCAGGCAAGGCCTCTTAGTTCCAGTAAAGGGATATATATATATATATATCTACACCTAGTTACACCACCTAGTTACACCTAACTACACAACCTAGCTCCAACTAGCTACACCTAGCTACACCACCTAGCTACACCACCTAGCTCGACCTAGCTCCACCACCTAGATCCACTTGGCTCCAAAACCTAGCTTCACCTAGCTCCAAAACCTAACTTCAACGAGCTACACCACCTAGATCCACCTAGCTCCACCACTTAGATCCACCTATCTCCACCACCTAGATCCACCTAGCTCCACCACCTAGCTCCACCTAGCTACACCACCTAGCTCCACCTAGCTCCACTACCTAGATCCAACTAGCTCCACCACCTAGCTCCACCTAGCTCCACCACCTAGCTCCAAAACCTAGCTCCACCTAGCTCCACCACCTAGATCCACCTAGCTCCGTCACCTAGCTCCACCTAGCTCCAAAACCTAGATCCACCTAGCTCCACCACCTAGCTCCACCTAGCTCCACCACCTAGATCCACCTAGCTCCACCACCTAGCTCCACCTCCTAGCTCCACCTAGCTCCAAAACCTAGCTCCACCTAGCTCCACCACCTATATCCACCTAGCTCCACCACCTAGCTCCACCACCTCACTCCACCACCTTGCTCCTCCTAGCTCCACCACCTAGCTCCACCACTTTGCTCCTCCTTGCTCCACCTCCACCTAGCTCCACCAAGCTCCACCACCTAGATCCACCTAGCTCCACCACCTAGCTCCACCACCTTGCTCCTCCTTGCTCCACCTCCACCTAGCTCCATCTAGCTCCACCACCTAGCTCCACCACTTTGCTCCTCCTTGCTCCACCTCCACCTAGCTCCACCAAGCTCCACCACCTAGATCCACCTAGCTCCACCACCTAGCTCCACCACCTTGCTCCTCCTTGCTCCACCTCCACCTAGCTCCATCTAGCTCCACCCCCTAGCTCCACCACCTTGCTCCTCCTTGCTCCACCTCCACCTAGCTCCACCTCCACCTAGCTCCACTTTGCTCCACCTTGCTCCTCCTTGCTCCACCTAGCTCCACCTTGCTCAACCTTGTTCCACCTAGCTCCACCTAGCTCCACTTTGCTCCACCTAGCTCCACCTAGCTCAACCTTGCTCCACTTTGCTCCTCCTTGCTCCACCTTGCTCCACTTTGCTCCTCCTTGCTCCACCTATCTCCAACTTGCTCCACTTTGCTCCTCCTTGCTCCATCTAGCTCCACCTTGCACCAGCTATTTCCACCTTGCTCCACCTTGCTCCACCTAGCTCCACCTTGCTCCAGCTATTTCCACCTTGCTCCACCTTGCTCCACCTAGCTCCACCTTGCTCCACCTAGCGCCACCTAGCTCCACCTTGCTCCAGCTATTTCCACCTTGCTCCACCTTGCTCCACCTATCTCCACCTAGCTCCACCTTGCTCCTCCTTGCTCCACCTAGCTCCACCTTGCTCCAGCTATTTCCACCTTGCTCCACCTTGCTCCACCTAGCTCCACCTAGCTCCACCTCCACCTAGCTCTGCCACCAAGCTTCACCTAGTTTAACCTATCTACTCCACCTAGCTACACCACCTTGTTCCATCTAGCTGCACCTAGCTAACCTCCTAGCTACACCACCTAGTTCCACCTAGCTACAACACTTAAATCGACCACCTAGCTCCACCTAGCTCCACCACCTTGCTCCACCTTATCCACCTAGCTCCACTTTGCTCCACCTAGCTCCACCTCCACCTAGCTCTGCCACCAAGCTTCACCTAGTTTAACCTATCTACTCCACCTAGCTACACCACATTGTTCCATCTAGCTGCACCTAGCTAACCTCCTAGCTACACCACCTAGTTCCACCTAGCTACAACACTTAAATAGACCACCTAGCTCCACAAAGCTCCACCTTATCCACATAGCTCCACTTTGCTCCACCTAGCTCCACCTCCACCTAGCTCTGCCACCAAGCTTCACCTAGTTTAACCTATCTACACCACCTAGCTACACCACCTTGTTCCATCTAGCTGCACCTAGCTAACCTCCTAGCTACACCACCTAGTTCCACCTAGCTACAACACTTAAATAGACCACCTAGCTCCACCTAGATCCACCACCTTGCTCCACCTTATCCACCTAGCTCCACTTTGTTCCACCTAGCTCCACCTCCACCTAGCTCTGCCACCAAGCTTCACCTAGTTTAACCTATCTACACCACCTTGTTCCATCTAGCTGCAGCTAGCTAACCTCCTAGCTACACCACCTAGTTCCACCTATCTACAACACTTAAATAGACCACCTAGCTCCACCTTGCTCCACCTTATCCACCTAGCTCCACTTTGCTCCACCTAGCTCCACCTCCACCTAGCTCTGCCACCAAGCTTCACCTAGTTTAACCTATCTACTCCACCTAGCTACACCACCTTGTTCCATCTAGCTGCACCTAGCTAACCTCCTAGCTACACCACCTAGTTCCACCTAGCTACAACACTTAAATAGACCACCTAGCTCCACCTAGCTCCACCACCTTGCTCCACCTTATCCACCTAGCTCCACTTTGCTCCACCTCCACCTAGCTCTGCCACCAAGCTTCACCTAGTTTAACCTATCTACTCCTCCTACACCACCTAGTTCCACCTAGCTACAACACTTAAATAGACCACATAGCTCCACCTAAATTCACAGTACACCATTCGAGCCATTCCCATCTGTTTAGTTTCCCTACATTGTGTAGGCCTGGTAGCCTAGTGCTGTAGACAGAGGTTTTAATACATGTCAGATTAACAGTGTCTCTCACCGTGTTACTCTAACTCTCTCCTGTCATAAACCAAAACTGTCAATTAAATAGTGGAAGCCTAGCGCGAGCCCCTAATGACGTTATTTAGATCCTGGAACTGACAAACATCAGAGTTTGACATTCTTTCCCGTTCCCGGTCCTTGATCAGAGCGAGCAGAGGACATCTCTTCCGACACCTTTATGAGTGGACAGGCCTTGGTCTGACTCTGAAAGGTCGACACCACTTTGATGTGTTGTATTCTACACATCTGTATTGGATTTGTTCATAATTCTCTTTCCTTTTCCAACTGGACGGTATTTACGACGCGACCTTAATGGTCAATTAGACCAGTGAGAATGATCTGTTACATTTAGAAAAGGACCAGAGCAGTTATGTCATGAAGGAAACATATATTTTTTGTTTATCACTTATTAACAGCTTTGACGTGGTAATAGACACAGACACTATGAAGATTAGTCTACCTAAGTATATTTATTAGTGCAATAATGGCGATATCATATTGGCTGCATCACGTAAGTGACATATTCACAACCAATGGTAATCCGTAAAGATTTGGTTGAGGCATTGAAAACAGCGCTTACCAGTTTAACACTTGAGGAAAGCGAGAACTACGAACAATATGGCCACTCATATAACGAATCTTTATAGACAACATATTAAATCAGACGTTTAGAAGTATCTTTATTGTAAACATAACCCACCTAACTGGTAATAATGTTAAAATATTTAACACATCGGCTGTCATCTTAATTTGATTAAGTGCTGTAAATATTTATTCATTATAAATGGCTATAATAACGCTTTCTACACACAGGCTAAAGTTGACGCTGTTGTAAAGACGAGCAGCTGTGTATCAGAGATTAAAATGTTGTGGGAAATGACGTGTTGTATAGGATAACGTAGGCATATAGATGAAATAATGAATTATCTACAAATGAACTGCTTATTTGATTAATGCTATGGAGATGTTCTGAGATATACGTTCATCCCATCGGTCACCCAAACCAGCTCTTATGACACATTCATATGTATAGCCCACTCAGATGAGAAACGGTATGTTATTGTGATATAGAGTAATGTATCATACTGTTAAACAGACTACAGTTTTTCTAGAATAGATAGGCTGTAGGCTTTTTGTAAATACAGAGGCCAGCAGGCCGGTGTCAAGTTATTAAACTCTAAGGGAACAAAGATCTAGGACTACATAATTATTAATATTGACTTGATAATTAATCATGACATAAATTCACCGTTAATTGTATTATCCAGGCGGGCTGTGTTTGTTGTGCGGAGTCTCTTTCACCTCATTCCGCTAACACACACAGAGGTGGTGGAATTCTGTTCATGTTCAAAGGCGCTGCTGCACTTCAGCAGAAACTAAATGTATTTTATTGAGAACAAATGGAGAGATTTGAAGGGAGCAGAAAGAGAGAGGCTGTGAGAGAGCGGTAGAGAGAGGCCGTGGATAGGAGCAGAGCAGGCCTCGGTGGAAGGCAGCTCAGAGCCTCTCTGCGTGGAAAGGAAAGCGCCTCTGGGTCTATTTGACAACAGTGAGATCCCCGGGGAGCCCACCTCACATTAAGTCTGCATTTCAATAAATCAGCCCTAATGAAACTAAAGCGACTAGAGAGAGAGAGAGAGGGAGAGAGAGAGTGAGAGAGAGAGAGAGAGAGAGAGAGAGAGAGAGAGAGAGAGAGAGAGAGAGAGGTTGTGAGATCTAGGGGGGGTGAAAGGGGCTGCCTGACTCCCCAATAGGTCTACACACACCGGGACAGATATTAGGAAGTTGAGGCGGAAAGGAAAACTTTATAGGTGAAGTGGCGTCCCAAGAGGCTCAATAACATTCACCTTATAAGTCATGAAGAACGTACAGCTCTCTCACCACCTCTCAGAGGACTGGTGAATGAATAACCCAGACAGAAACGTAGGAAATACCGTAAAGCTCTGAGAGAAAAAAGCTGTCCAAACACACATTGTTACAGATATTTAAATGTTGGTGCTGCGCTTTGAAAAACAGATTTCGTTAGCCTGAAGGACGCGATGAAACAATAGGCCTACCAATTAATTGCTTTTCTAATTGTAATTTGTATCACACATATATCATTGTCGCTCACATTTAAATGTTTATGAAAGTGTTCCAATTGTTACAACAACAGAACCTATATTCTATCTTCGAAAATATTTTATAATTTGCCTCCTGTTCAGATGAGGCAAACAGGTTGCAATTCGTATTCTGGAAGTTATGCAAATAGCCTAAATAAAGCATTAGTAGAATAATAATAATAATAATAATAATAATAATAATAGTAATAATAATAATTCCCTTCGCCAAACAAAAACAAATAATCAGATGAAAGGAAGATCAGCGAGGTATAGCCGGTCGGATTAGCGCATGAGACAGGCCATTGGAGCTGGTGGCTGGCTGTTTAGACACCGCTTTATGGATTGTTTAATATCGGCCCGTAAAGAAGGCCGACTGACCGGCAGACTGACTGAGGCTGGGCCAGGGGGATCACCCCGCTGGGAACTCATCATACTGCTCCTAGCGCCGGATTAATCACACTGAAAAATAAACCCCTGACAGCCACGGATATAAGTATATCATTTATATAATGATAAGTATATCATTTATAATAAGCATATAATTTATCCCAACCAAGGTCACGAGTAGTCCCCGGATGCAGCTAAACGCCTATAAGAATGGCGTGAAAAGGCCCTTTAGAAAACGGATAGGTGGTAGGTAAGCTTCTCTCGACTGTGCTGTCTCAAACAAACATATCAATTAATACAGGCTATGCCATTCCCAAAAGTCTTATCGTTTACACTTGATTAATAATTCGATTTCTAAAAGTAGTAGCCTAACCAAAGAGAAATACATTTTCATGCGACAATATAAAGGAGATGAATGAAAAAATGAAAGCAGATTGAAATACAGAGGAAAACATTTTAATTAGGTTTTCCTTTGAATAATAAATAGCACTAACTCGCCAGTATAACACACTAGCGCGTTTCATTTACAATAAGATATAAATTAGTAAAAGTACTCTTGTTAACAAGATTCTGTAACTTTCAAATACGTTTCAAATAAAAACGGGAATAATGTATTTACAAAACAATGTTCAGTGTCCATTGCAATACAACTTGCATAAATTATAGGCAGCATTGTCCATCATTAAAAAAATAAATATCAAATGTATTGGATTCCTCAGGTTCCTCAGCCCCATCTCCAGACCTCATACATCCTTTACAAATAAGATACAGCAGGCCTTATATTATCTTCACATAAAGTATAGTATACCTAACATCGACTTTACATAAAGTATAGTATACCTAATATTATCTTCACATAAACTATAGTATACCTAATATTGTCTTCACATAAAGTATAATATATCTAATATTATCTTCACATAAACTATAGTATACCTAATATTCTCATCATATAAAGTATAATGTACCGTGGCAATGAAGCAGATGCATCCTGAGAAATAACGTCTTCCAAAATCATCACATAAAGCGGGACATTTACTGAGCCAGTCAACGCACATCTCATGAAAACGAAAGTGAAATGGTAGAATAAGTCAGGGTTAATTCATCCCCCAACCCCGAATCAGGTTTAATTAATCCTTCGGGCCTGTCTCTGAGGAGAACAGCTGTAGTGCTGCAGGCCAGGCGTCTTGTCTGAGGAGCAAGATGCAGCTCTCCCCTTTAGAGAAAGGTTAGTTAGGTTAGTGTTAAGACCAGGGTGCAGGGGTGATGGCTCGGGGCTTTAGTCAAAGCAATTGTGACACCTACCTATAGACCTGAATCAGAACCACAACATGACCTTTAGAACCTCACCTTTAGCCCACAGAGTTTGTCCTAAAGTCCTTCCCAGGTTGTATTAAGTAAGAGCTGGAGTTGCAGAGGTAAAGGTCTTAAATAACAAGAAAGTGGCCCACCAGTCACTGATACTATAATAAAAAATTGCACAACTGTTGTTAAAATAAAACATGATGGTATCTAATTATTGTGTAACCAATTATAAAATTTGTAGTCCATAATAACCAATCCAACTAAAGTGATATTTTTAAGTAATGCTGCGTTCCTACTGTGTGAGCAGGTCTCAAGACGTTCTGTTAATAGAACCTCTGTTTATGACAACAACATATCTCTGCTTATTGCCCTGAGAGACAGTCTGACACACAGGCCGACATTACAGCTACCGCCAACTCAGGCCTACACTAGCACTGATTACACGGAGGCCTTCATAAGCCTTCTGCTTAGGGACAACTAGGTATATGTTTCAAAACATCACATATTCAGTCAAAGGCCAATGAAGTGAATTCAAATGCATAAAATACAAGTCCTTCTTTTGAAACTATAATTGCATGTTACGTACCTTTCTTAGAGTATAAATGTGAGGGTCTGAACTGTTCAATGTGGTTAGCGTTCGTTTTAAGCAGAGAGTCAGTGGTGTGTTTATGCATGGTGCTGACCTCAGCAGCAGTCTGTTTGAGTCCGTCGTTAGCAGAGTTATATTGCAGAATCCCTTGACCCTGCAGCGGGCTGAAGTTGCCATAGTTTGTGTAATTACTGTAAAACGGAGACGTGTAGTAGATGGGTCGTCCTAGGATGGAAGAGGCGGAGTACACAGCGCCAGGGACGGCCGGGGAGGGGGTGGAGGAGGTGGAGGTTAGAAGACCGAGGGATGGACAAGTCTGCCCCGGGTGATGCTGCTGCTGCTTCGGGTCTGAAGTAGCGATCTCCGCTAACGACCACAGTTTGGGTTTGACGGCTTGATTGTGACGACCTGAGATTCGGCTGTCAAGACATGATTTGTTGTTGTTTTCCCGGTGGTGATGGTTTAAGACCGAGGCCTCAAGCCCTGTTAGTGGTGATGATGTCACAGGTTTAGGTGACAGGCTTAGGTGTCGTTCATCATTCTCCAGTTCGTGATCATCATCATCATCCTCACATTTGTCCTTAGTATCTGACCCAGACTCACAGACCAGGTCCCCGATTCGACAGCTCACCTTATCCCCATCAGACTCCGCTGAACAAGAATGGTCTGTAAGGGTATCAACCTGCAAACTGATACCTGAAAAAATAAATAAAAAGAGATTGAGACGAAGTAATTACCATATAATAACCATGGCATTCGACATTATTAGGATTACTATTATTGTTAATAATAATAATAATAGTAATCCTAATAATGTCGAATGCCATGGTTATTGTTAATAATAATAATAATAATTAGAACTCGTTCCGTATTATGCCTTCCCACTGAAATGTGTCACCTAGTCTCTGTCATCATGTCGTTAATCATCTGTGGATAACTGTCAATAAAAAACAGCACCGCGCAGCTCGCGCTGTTAACTGGGTCATGGGTTGGGTCTCGTGGTTTACCTTCATCCTCCGCGGACGTCTCGCTGTTGTCAAGATTTTTCTCCAAGCGGTCATCATTCCTCTCTCCGTCTCCATCGTCCTCATCCTCACTCTTATTCCGGGGAGCCCACGTCATCTTGTTCTCCTTCTTCAACCTCCTCCTGGCGTTGGCGAACCAGGTGGACACCTGCGTCAGGGTCATCTTAGTAATGATGGCCAACATGATCTTCTCTCCCTTGGTGGGGTAGGGGTTCTTCCTGTGCTCCTGTAGCCAGGCCTTCAGCGTGGCGGTGGCGTCTCGGGTCGCGTTCTTGCGGTAGGCCGGGTCGTTGAGCTGGTAGGGGTATCCCGGGCTACCGTAGGGGTGGTAGCTGATCGCCCCGGCCATGCCCTGCGCGTCGTAAGGAGAGCTCTGGAAAGGAAAAATGATTTTGAACGTTTTTTGTTATAATTTATAATTTTGGTAATAAATATTAAAAACTTTAAAACATAACTAAACACAACAGGTTGTGTATTGTGGTTGTGTGTATAGAGAGTTACACTTAATGTGTAATGTGAGCTGGGTCTATATACTGCATGTATTACACTGATCATTATCGGTTTGATTCATCGCATTGCATTATGCTAAATAAATGATAAATGATGCGTCGTAATTGCACTAATTTCCAGTAATCACCGCCTAACTTCCTGCTTTTCTTTAGCTAGATTAGTTTTGTTGTCAGAGAGAGAGACGTGTTAGCATATCATTGCTTTACAGCATCACAAATCCAATTAACTACCCAGCGTATGTGCGTGCACCTTTTATAAACGCTTAGAGAACCATGTCATTAGCATTTTAATTCCTCTTTTCATGTTCAAATTTCGCTTATTTCATTTAATATACATTCCAAGAATTTAAATTGCATATATAGTTTGTGACTGTGAAAATGGAGAACAAACTTCATATATTGTATTTCCCATTGGAAGGATTTGATATTAGACTACAGGCTAATTCCAATGAAGGCCATTGGCTTACCAATATCATTCTTTATGGGGGGCATTTTTCCCTAAATGAAGTCCACTCAATTAGCCATGCACTGTGTTAACGGGCCCACGAAAACACACATCACACACAGTAAGAAGAAACACAATAACAAGCCTACAACTTTCACACACGATAGACAATATAATGTACCACTTGATGATTTATCGTTGTGATAAATGCAATGCTTTCTACGAACAATGTTCGAATACATAATGGTGTGCAGGATCTCATCCATTTTACCCTTGAACTGTACAACCCATTAGACCCGCTCTGAAACGGTAGCTCTCTGCACACTGCACGCAAATACTCTACTGTTGGCTACTAAATGACAAAATTAGAGCTAATTATTTTCGACCAGGCTGTCCCTGTATGCATACTGACACAAGTTGTCTAACGAATAAGTGGAAGTAGAGTATATACCATGTAGGAAGGGAATCCCGTGGCAGGGTCTGTGGAGTATGGCATTGGGCTGGAGAAGCCGCTGGCTGAAGCCGTGAAGGCAGCAGCTGATCCGGGGTAAGGACTAAAGGCTGATCCACTGGACGACCTGGCCAGCTCGTCGCTCCTCGGGGCAGCCAGGGCTGAAGCCCCGTAAGCCGGGCAGGAGTAGAGAGCCAGGGAGCCCGGCGGCTGGTAGAGGTAACCCTGGGGGTAAGACATGCCTCACTGAGAGTCTGTTGCTGCTGATTCCAAAGAGGAAAGCACGGAAAATTGACTTCTGTAGAATAATGAGCTCACTAAACAGATCTTCAGACAATTCAAATAAAAATAATTAAAAAGCGACCCCCAAAAGATCAGTAAAGTGCCCTGCACATAGAGGCAGGCGACGTCTCGATCCCCTAGCGTCCGATGTTTTTAGTAGCCTCAACTCTGAAGTGAGGAGTTGGAGGAAGGAGCCAGTGGAGTTCTGAGAACGGTGGAAAACACGAGCTGTCACTCAGCTGATCTGAATATTCCATCTCCGCCCTCTGAAATGGAGCCCTGGCTGGAACAACACGGAGAGGACAGTGGAGGGGGAAGACATTCACTGGCACAATGTTCTTTAGTCTGCTGCAGCTGCGCATATTGTGGAAATTCACTTGTTTTAATGACAATAACGTTCCCATGCTCAAACATCCAGGCAGTATTTATTGCGCAAACTTCTTGTCAATTGAAATAAAAAAATATTCAGTGACTGAACATCATTTTTTATGACAGTAATATTTACTATTCTCCAGGTTTTTCTTCCTTGTCAACTTGCAGTTGATAATTGCGTCAAGTGGAGTATTAGAAAGATGGGGTTCAGCTATAGCACCGAGTGTGTGTCTGTGTGTCTGTGTGTGTGTGCTTGTCTCTCTGTGTGTGTGTGTTTGTGTGTGTGTGCAGTGTGCCGGTCGGCCTGAGGGAGGTGTAACCCACTCCTGCAGCTCGTCGGACACCAGTCCATATTGGGGTTCATCTCCAGGCTCTGCTCCCTCCTGGCTGGTCTCTCCTGGTCCTCAAGTCAACAACGAACTACACTATTATTTCACTGATTTCAAGTTTTATTGGAGACATCTGTTGGACGTGGATACATGTCGAGGCCATATGTAGATTAACAATTAACAATGACAGTTTCATGTTTAAAAAATGCTGAATGGTATTTGGAGGCTAAATAGTGGGCTCATCATCATCATCACCATCAATCATCATTTATTTTTCAAAACAAAATACCAGTTATGAGATGACTACAGTGATATGATTCACATAGCATATGGTCTTTTTTGGGTACAATATATTAAATTAAGCAATAATTTACCAACTGAAACTTTTCAATAATCGACAAAAATGGCAAAGCCTCTGTCCAGTCTCAAATCTGTCCTGAAACTGGACATGTCTTTCAGAATTCTCCCTCGTCTCAAATCTGTCCTGAAACTGAACATGTCTTTCAGAATTCTCCCTCCAGTCTTCATCACAGTCCTACTGTACTTTTGACCACAATGTCAGTTCAACTGAGAACCATCTAATACATTGTTGTACAGTTAGCCAACACAGAGATATATACCACAATGTCAGTTCAACTGAGAGCCATCTAATACATTGTTGTACAGTTAGCCAACACAGAGATATATACCACAATGTCAGTTCAACTGAAAGCCATCTATTACATTGTTGTACAGTTAGCCAACACAGAGATATATACCACAATGTCAGTTCAACTGAGAGCGATCTATTACATTGTTGTACAGTTAGCCAACACAGAGATATATACCACAATGTCAGTTCAACTGAGAGCGATCTATTACATTGTTGTACAGTTAGCCAACACAGAGATATATACCACAATGTCAGTTCAACTGAGAACCATCTAATACATTGTTGTACAGTTAGCCAACACAGAGATATATACCACAATGTCAGTTCACCTGAGAGCCATCTAATACATTGTTGTACAGTTAGCCAACACAGAGATGTATACCACAATGTCAGTTCAACTGAGAGCCATCTAATACATTGTTGTACAGTTAGCCAACACAGAGATATATACCACAATGTCAGTTGAAATGCGTTGTTTTCAGTCAAGTGTGCCGTGCCATACACCTAATTAAAATTCCTTTAATCTGAATTCATTATACACATCAATATATACATTATTCAGTGGCTTAAATTAACAGTATATTTAGTATTTACACCCAGCATAATTTAAATACATAATTGTTATTATTGTTATTGTTATTATTATTATTAAAAGTAAGTATTATTGTTATTATTAAATGCTGATTATATATTATAATTGAATTGTAATAGTTACAATACTTATTAATGAATTAATCAAATAATTTTTATTATTATAATTATATGTGATACTATAACAACGTATACTTCTACATCAATTACTGCTAATTGGAGACATCTTCCACTTTGAAATGTACATCCCACTCTGTTATTATGTCATATAAAAAACAACCAATATTCTCCTTTTAACTGGTGATTACTCCAGTCAGATAACAGTGAAACAGTGTATTATACCAGAGGTCCGTGTGGTTACTTGAGGACACAGCTATAAGCCAGTACAGAGTGGACAGGACCCCTGGTGGGGCTGACGCGGCAGTAGGCAGTGGTGATGTAGGAGGACGGAGCTAACGGCAGGGGGCAGTATCTCATCTAGCCTGGAGAGATCACAACATACTCTCTCTCTCTCTCAACTGTACAGTACAGTCAGTCTCTAGGCAGGCCAGACCTCCGGTAAACCTGCTCTACTCTGTTCTGTTGTATACTATACCAGCAGGATATTCCTCTGTTCTGTTGTACAATATACCAGCAGTACAATCCTCTGTTGTGTTATGTTGTGGTACGTTGTGTTGTAATGTATTGTGATATGTTGTATTGTGGAATGTTGTGGTGTGTCATGTTGTGATGTGTTGTGGTATGTTGTTGTATGTTGTGTTGTGATGTGTTGTGGTATGTTGTTGTATGTTGTGTTGTGTTGTGTTGTGGTATGTTGTTGTCTGTTTAATTGTGGTATGCTGTGTTGTGGTATGTTGTGTTGTATTGTGGTATGTTGTTGTCTGTTTTATTGTGGTATGCTGTGTTGTGGTCTGTTGTGTTGTGATATGTTGTGTTGTGGTATGTTGTGTTGTATTGTGGTATGTTGTTGTCTGTTTTATTGTGGTATGCTGTGTTGTGGTATGTTGTGTTGTGGTATGTTGTGTTGTATTGTGGTATGTTGTTGTCTGTTTTATTGTGGTATGCTGTGTTGTGGTATGTTGTGTTGTTGTGGTATGTTGTGTTGTATTGTGGTATGCTGTGTTGTGGTGCTGTTTGTATTGTAGCATGTTGTGTTGTGGTATGCTGTGTTGTGGTATGCTGTGTTGTGGTATGCTGTGTTGTGGTATGTTGTGTTGTGGTATGTTGTTTTGTGGTATGTTGTGTTGTGGTATGTTGTGTTGTATTGTGGTATGTTGTTGTCTGTTTTATTGTGGTATGCTGTTTTGTGGTCTGTTGTGTGGTGGTATGCTGTGTTGTGGCATGCTGTGTTGTATTGTGGTATTTTGTTGTCTGTTTTATTGTGGTATGTTGTGTTGTGGTATGCTGTGTTGTATTGTGGTATGTTGGTGTCTGTTTTATTGTGGTATGTTGTGTTGTGGTATGTTGTGTTGTGGTATGCTGTGTTGTGGCATGCTGTGTTGTATTGTGGTATGTTGTTGTCTATTTTATTGTGGTATGCTGTGTTGTGGTATGTTGTGTTGTATTGTGGTATGTTGTTGTCTGTTTTATTGTGGTATGCTGTGTTGTGGTCTGTTGTGTTGTGGTATGCTGTGTTGTGGTATGTTGTGTTGTGTTGTAGTATGTTGTTGTCTGTTTTATTGTGGTATGTTGTGGTATGTTGTGTTGTGGTATGTTGTGTTATGTTGTGGTATGTTGTTGTCTGTTTTATTGTGGTATGTTGTGTTGTGTTGTAGTATGTTGTTGTCTGTTTTATTGTGGTATGTTGTGGTATGTTGTGTTGTGGTATGTTGTGTTGTGTTGTAGTATGTTGTTGTCTATTTTATTGTGTTGTGTTGTGTTGTGTTGTAGTATGTTGTTGTCTATTTTATTGTGGTATGCTGTGTTGTGGTATGTTGTGTTGTGGTATGTTGTGTTGTGTTGTGTTGTAGTATGTTGTTGTCTATTTTATTGTGGTATGCTGTGTTGTGGTATGTTGTGTTGTGGTATGTTGTGTTGTGTTGTGTTGGTATGTTGTTGTCTATTTATTGTGGTATGTTGTGTTGTAGTATGTTGTGGTATTTTATTGTGGTATGCTGTGTGTTGTGGTATGTTGTGTTGTGGTATGTTGTGTTGTGTTGTGTTGTAGTATGTTGTTGTCTATTTATTGTGGTATGTTGTGTTGTGGTATTTTGTGTTGTGTTGTATTGTGGTATATTGTGTTCTTTTTTGGTATGTTGTGTTGTGGTATGTTGTGTTGTGGTATGTTGTGTTGTGTTGTGGTATGATATGTTGTGTTGTGTTGTATTGTGGTATGTTGTGTTGTGTTGTATTGTGGTATGTTGTGTTGTGGTATGATATGTTGTGTTGTGTTGTATTGTGTTGTGTTGTGTTGTGTTGTATTGTGGTATGTTGTGTTGTGTTGTATTGTGGTATGTTGTGTTGTGTTGTGATATGATATGTTGTGTTGTGTTGTATTGTGTTCTGTTGTGTTGTGTTGTAGTATATTGTGTTGTATAGTCTTGCGGTATGTTGTGTTGTATTGTGGTATGTTGTGTTGTGTTGTATTGTGGTGTGTTCTAACAATCTACTATAACTACTAAGGACATGGTGACCTCTGGTGGACAACCAGAGTCTTACATAACCAGAGACTTTCTGTCAGACTATTCGTCACAGACTGATGGGGCGATTTCAACAGATTGAGACGACAAAGACATACAAGCGTAAATATGTACTTTGCATTTCTAAATCCAAATTTGCGGTTGTTGGGGGGCTAAATATCCATATTTACGATGAGCGTATTAATCCACTGTATGTACGGTAGTTGAATTCCTTTGTCTCTCCTTCTCCCGCTCTTTCTTTCCCCACCCCTTTTCTTATGTAACCAGCCATCATATCAGGTTAGTCCACTAGGGACTTTTCATTGTGTACCAAGCGTCATATCAGGTTAGTCCACTAGGGACTTTTCATTGTGTACCAAGCGTCTCATAGAGACAATGCTCTTATTGACCTGGTTGCTGGAAACAACCGTCTTATGCTAGCTGCTAACCTATAATACCACTACGCTACACAAACTCCAAAGAAAATGCCATAACTGGCCATAACTGTAGCAACAGAGATATGACATGGCTATCCCATGTTAGCCATACTGATAATATGATACTATCAAGAGCAGTGTGCGGTTTCCTTTATCCTTCATCTTGTTCAATTGTTGCCATGCATCTGCAAATTAGATTGCTCAGATGTGCGATTGCCTTTGCCTACCAGCTAGCTGGTAACTCATATACACTGATAATACAACAACATTGTGCTATGCAGTTAGCTGGTAACCCATATACACTGATAATAAAATAGCATTGTGCTAGCAGCTAGATGGCAACCCATATACACTGAAAATACAACAACATTGTGCTAGCAGCTAGATGGTAAACAATATACACTGAAAATAAAATAACCTTGTGCTAGCAGTTAGCTGGTAACCCATATACACTGATAATACAATAGCATTGTGCTAGCAGCTAGCTGGTAACCCATATAGAGGATGAATACAGAATGCTCCATTTCACAGTTTAGAGTCTTCAGGCCTCAGAATGACTTGCAGACATTCCATTTCTGTGTTAACTTGTAACTGTGTTATCCACAGCAATGCAGCTTCAGAGAGAATATCACAAAACAATTCTCATTTTATTGGAAAACAAAAACATGGTAAAAGCTTGACTTGTGAGTGCTGTTCATTATAATGTGATGTGTGTGTCTGGACGTGACCCTACTAAGAGTTTATGGGTATTCTTCTTCTCCGGATGTGGAGAAAATGTCTTTGGTGTTGTACAATGGGGCCTGGGGGGTGTAGAGGGGGAGGGGGTGGCGACAGACTGGTATGCTGGTCTCTTCCAAAGTCCTAATCAGCAGCCGTCCATGTGTTTGGCAAAACAGGGCTTTCAAATCATTCCCTCGCCCCAAGTTTAAAACCCAAAGCACCATCACTTTGTAAATGGGTACCTTACGGTGAGAAAAGCTGAGGTCTCCAATGTGAAGTGGAACATGGCACAGCCCTGCTCGGAATGCTTAGAACCTCCGGGTTCCACTGCCAACCCTGCCACCTAGCATGCTCACAGTCAATTTGTTTAACATGTTACTAAAGATATGCATGTTTAGCAAACCATTTTATGGGAAGAGCAACAAACTGATGAGACGTGAAGTATTTTATATAACATAGAACAATATACTGATGTAATATTAAAACAGAACAATATACTGATGTGATATTCAGATTCCCAGAAGTCTATTCCTAGTTGATGAAACAATTATCCAAATTATGCTACATTGTGATCAGAGGTATTTTGTTTTAAATGATTACAACAATTGCTTTCCTGTAACAAAGGGGCTTAAGAATTTGTTTGAAGAAAATAGTATAAAAATCTAAAACCATTCAGGACAAATACTAGAAATGTTTTGTGCTCTGATTGGGTCGATCCTATGGGAACACAGTTGAGCTATGTCATGTTGAAGTAAGCCACAGCCCAATAATCTGGGGGTCAGCAATGCCAGCACAAAGAGAGGGATGTGAGGTAGAAAACCTCACAAATTACTGAAAATATGTGTAGCATTTTGTGCAGCATGGGTTTCAAACACACAGTCATCCAGACGGTTTGATTGGTCAACCAAATGAGTCACCTGAAATCAAAGGGAAATGAAAGGAGAAACAATTTGAAATGTCTTCCCCTTTCAGGTGTCTCTATAACCATGCTGAAGCAGATAGGGTTCCCTAGAAAGAGCCTGCTGACAGCTACTGTCACCGGGCTCTGTCGGCTTTGACCTGGCCCTGATAGGGTTACTGTCGGCTAATCCACACTGACCTTGGTGGGGCTGTCAATGAGGAAGCTATTGTACAGTTTGGACAACTGAACATTATGAGAATGCTGACATATGATGTCTGTATGGGTGTCACACCCACTGTGTTGTTGTGTTATGGGGTAGTAGTATGTCTGGGACTGTGTTGTTGTGTTATGGGGTAGTAGTATGTCTGGGACTGTGTTGTTGTGTTATGGGGCATTATGTCTGGGACTGTGTTGTTGTGTTATGGGGCATTATGTCTGGGACTGTGTTGTTGTGTTATGGGGTTGTAGTATGTCTGGGACTGTGTTGTTGTGTTATGGGGTAGTAGTATGTCTGGGACTGTGTTGTTGTGTTATGGGGCATTATGTCTGGGACTGTGTTGTTGTGTTATGGGGTAGTATGTCTGGGACTGTGTTGTTGTGTTATGGGGTAGTATGTCTGGGACTGTGTTGTTGTGTTATGGGGCATTATGTCTGGGACTGTGTTGTTGTGTTATGGGATTGTAGTATGTCTGGAACTGTGTTGTTGTGTTATGGGATTGTAGTATGTCTGGGACTGTGTTGTGTTTTGGGGTAGTATGACTGCAAATAAACCAAATTTGAGCAAAAGAAAGGTGACTCATTCGCCATTTAATGTGGCTACTGAGAAGCCTAGTTTGCATCTCAGGGTTCAAAAGTTCCGATGTTGTGTTGGAGGGCTTAAATGACATAAATTAAGCAGGGTTCCCCAACTCGTAGCCAGCGGGCCCGGGTGGATTTATTTGGCCCCCCCAAGTTTTTTGAGCATAAATTAATTTTTAAAAACATTTTGGGGGTTGAATTGTCATTGTTGGACATAAAAGACCATACAAACACCTGGAATTCAGCTCCAATTGATTTTAATTGAGGAAATCTGTTCCCAAATATTCCCACTTATAATAGAGAGACACATACAAATGATAATAATTAACAATAATTGGTTGGATTTATATAGCACTTCTCCACCAGCTGAGATACTCAAAGCGCCTTACATAGTAAGGGGAAACTCACCAGCACGGTGACTATTTTTGTGCCACAATTCTCATGTCACATCAGCTATCAGTTGGAGAGGTGAGGAGTGATACAGTTGAAGTCTGATGTTTACATACACCTTAGCCAAATACAATTAGAATCAGTTTTTCACAATTCCTGACATTTAATCCTAGTAAAAATTCCCTGTCTTAGGTCAGTTAGGATCACCACTTAATTTTAAGAATGTGAAATGTCAGAATAATAGTAGAGAGAATGATTTATTTCAGCTTTTATTTATTTCATCACATTCCCAGTGGGTCAGAAGTTTACATACACTCAATTAGTATTTGGTAGCATTGCCTTTAAATTGTTTAACTTGGGTCAAACATTTCAGGTAGCCTTCCACAAGCTTCCCACAATAAGTTGGGTGAATTTTGTCCCATTCCTCCTGACAGAGCTGGTGTAACAGAGTCAGGTTTGTAGGCCTCCTTGCTCTCACATGCTTTTTCAGTTCTGCCCGCAGATTTTCTATAGGATTGAGGTCAGTGCTTTGTGATGGCCACTCAAATACCTTGACTTTGTTGTCCTTAAGCCATTTTTCCACAACTTTGGAAGTATGCTGATGGTCATTGTCCATTTGGAAGACCTATTTGCAACCAAGCTTTAACTCCTGACTGATGTCTTGAGATGTTGCTTCAAAATATCCACGTAATTTTCCTCCTCATGAAGCCATCTATTTTGTGAAGTGCACCAGTCCCTCCTGCAGTAAAGCACCCCCACAACATGATGCTGCCACCCCCGTGCTTCACGGTTGGGATGATGTTCTTTAGCTTGCAAGCCTCCTCCTTTTTCCTCCAAACATAACGATGGTCATTATGGCCAAACAGTTCTATTTTTGTTTTATCAGACCAGAGGACATTTCTCCAAAAAGTAAGATCTTTGTCCCCATGTGCAGTTGCAAATCGTAGTCTGGCTTTTTTATGGCGGTTTTGGAGCAGTGGCTTCTTTCTTGCTGAGCGGCCTTTCAGGTTATGTCGACATAGGACTAGTTTTACTGTGGATATAGATACTTTTGTACCTATTTCCTCCAGCATCTTCACAAGGTCCTTGTAAAATCAATCCTGTTTTGGTATTGATTTGCACTTTTCGCACCAGGGTACGTTCATCTCTAGGAGACAGAACGCATCTCCTTCCTGAGAGGTATGACGGCTCCGTGGTCCCATGGTGTTCATACTTGCATACTATTGTTTGTATAGATGAACGTGGTACCTTCAGGCATTTGGAAATTGCTCCCAAGGATGAACCAGATTTGTGGAGGTCTCCAATTTATTTTCTGAGGTCTTTGCTGATTTCTTTTGATTTTCCCATGATGTCACTGAGTTTGAAGGTAGGCCTTGAAATATATCCACATGTATACCTCCAATTGACTCAAACAATGTCAATTAGCCTATCAGAAGCTTCTAAAGCCAAGAAATACTTTTCTGGAATTTTCCAAGCTGTTTAAAGGCACAGTCAACGTGTTGTATGTAAACTTCTGACCCCACTGAAATTGTGATACAGTGAATTATAAGTGAAATATTCTGTCTGTAAACAATTGTTGGAAAAATCACTTGTGTCATGCACAAAGTAGATGTCCTAAACGACTTGCCAAAACTATAGTTTGTTAGCAAGAAATGTGTTGTGTGGATGAAAAACTAGTTTTAATGACTCCAACCTAAGTGTATGTAAACTTCCGACTTCAACTGTATATTGGGCAATTAAACCTAGGATCATGTTCTCCACTCTATCGAAGCCTGAATCTAAGGGTGGTCTTGCCCTTCCCTGCCTTAAATTGTACTACTGGTTTGCCCAAATCCACAACATGCTAATATGGATCACAAACAGACAAGACACAACGTGGATTCAGATAGAGGCCCAATCCTGTGGTTCATTGTCCCTACGCTCAATTCTATTCATGAATAACTTTAGTGAAGTTTAGTAAAGTGGGCAACATAGCAAAAAGCTTTGAGATTTACAGCACCCTACTAGCATGTAGGACATACCCTGGTATTTCCACCCAGATATGCTCAAACTAGCCTTGCCAAAAGCCCTGAGTGATGCAACTAGCCTATAGTATGCAACCCAGACTTGCCAAAAGCCCTGAGTGATGCCAACTTTCAACTTTGGCATCCTCTAGGGATCCTGTTTCAGAACACAACTACACTGAAATCCTTTCTAGAGCTCTGCAGTGAATTCAACGTGCCAAGATATTTTCTCTTAAATATCTTCAAATTAGACATGTCATTTCCTCATTCAGAGTGTCTTCATAGAGCTGGTGAATGTCTTTCATTGGAACGGACAGAGTGTCTTCATATAGCTGGTGAGAGTCTTTCATTGGAACGGACAGAGTGTCTTCATAGAGCTGGTGAGAGTCTTTCATTGGAACGGACAGTGTCTTCATAGAGCTGGTGAGAGTCTTTCATTGGAACGGACAGAGTGTCTTCATAGAGCTGGTGAGAGTCTTTCATTGGAACGGACAGAGTGTCTTCATAGAGCTGGTGAGTGTCTTTCATTGGAACGGACAGAGTGTCTTCATAGAGCTGGTGAGTGTCTTTCATTGGAACGGACAGAGTGTCTTCATAGAGCTGGTGAGAGTCTTTCTTGGAACGGACGGAGTGTCTTCATAGAGCTGGTGAGTGTCTTCCATTGGAACGGACAGAGTGTCTTCATAGAGCTGGTGAGTATCTTCCATTGGAACGGACAGAGTGTCTTCATAGAGCTGGTGAGTGTCTTTCATTGGAACGGACAGTGTCTTCATAGAGCTGGTGAGTGTCTTTCATTGGAACGGACAGAGTGTCTTCATAGAGCTGGTGAGTATCTTCCAGTGGAACGGACAGTGTCTTCATAGAGCTGGTGAGTATCTTCCATTGGAACGGACAGAGTGTCTTCATAGAGCTGGTGAGAGTCTTTCATTGGAACAGACAGAGTGTCTTCATAGAGCTGGTGAGAGTCTTTCTTGGAACGGACAGAGTGTCTTCATAGACCTGGTGAGTGTCTTTCATTGGAACGGACAGAGTGTCTTCATAGAGCTGGTGAGTATCTTCCATTGGAACGGAAGGAGTGTCTTCATAGAGCTTCCAGTGAAAGACAGCAGCAACACCTTCTCAGCCTCCAGTGAAGCCAGCAGGACAGGGGTGTGGAACACCTTCTTAGCATCCAGTGAAGACAGCAGGACAGGGGTGTGGAACGCCTTCTCAGCATCCAGTGAAGCCAGCAGGACAGGGGTGTGGAACACCTTCTCAGCCTCCAGTGAAGCCAGCAGGACAGGGGTGTGGAACACCTTCTCAGCATCCAGTGAAGACAGCAAGACAGGGGTGTGGAACACCTTCTTAGCATCCAGTGAAGACAGCAGGACAGGGGTGTGGAACACCTTCTCAGCCTCCAGTGAAGCCAGCAGGACAGGGGTGTGGAACGCCTTCTCAGCATCCAGTGAAGCCAGCAGGACAGGGGTGTGGAACACCTTCTTAGCATCCAGTGAAGACAGCAAGACAGGGGTGTGGAACACCTTCTCAGCCTCCAGTGAAGCCAGCAGGACAGGGGTGTGGAACACCTTCTCAGCCTCCAGTGAAGCCAGCAGGACAGGGGTGTGGAACACCTTCTCAGCCTCCAGTGAAGACAGCAGGACAGGGGTGTGGAACACCTTCTCAGCCTCCAGTGAAGACAGCAGGACAGGGGTGTGGAACACCTTCTCAGCCTCCAGTGAAGACAGCAGGACAGGGGTGTGGAACACCTTCTCAGCCTCCAGTGAAGACAGCAGGACAGGGGTGTGGAACACTTTCTCAGCCTCCAGTGAAGCCAGCAGGACAGGGGTGTGGAACACCTTCTTAGCATCCAGTGAAGCCAGCAGGACAGGGGTGTGGAACACCTTCTTAGCATCCAGTGAAGCCAGCAGGACAGGGGTGTGGAACACCTTCTCAGCCTCCAGTGAAGCCAGCAGGACAGGGGTGTGGAACACCTTCTTAGCCTCCAGTGAAGCCAGCAGGACAGGGGTGTGGAACACCTTCTTAGCATCCAGTGAAGCCAGCAGGACAGGGGTGTGGAACACCTTCTCAGCCTCCAGTGAAGCCAGCAGGACAGGGGTGTGGAACACCTTCTTAGCCTCCAGTGAAGCCAGCAGGACAGGGGTGTGGAACACCTTCTCAGCCTCCAGTGAAGCCAGCAGGACAGGGGTGTGGAACGGCTTCTCAGCCTCCAGTGAAGCCAGCAGGACAGGGATGTGGAACACCCTCTCAGCCTCCAGTGAAGCCAGCAGGACAGGGGTGTGGAACACCTTCTTAGCATCCAGTGAAGACAGCAGGACAGGGGTGTGGAACACCTTCTCAGCATCCAGTGAAGCCAGCAGGACAGGGGTGTGGAACACCTTCTTAGCATCCAGTGAAGACAGCAGGACAGGGGTGTGGAACGCCTTCTCAGCCTCCAGTGAAGCCAGCAGGACAGGGGTGTGGAACACCTTCTTAGCATCCAGTGAAGACAGCAGGACAGGGGTGTGGAACACCTTCTCAGCCTCCAGTGAAGCCAGCAGGACAGGGGTGTGGAACACCTTCTTAGCCTCCAGTGAAGACAGCAGGACAGGGGTGTGGAACACCTTCTCAGCCTCCAGTGAAGACAGCAGGACAGGGGTGTGGAACACCTTCTCAGCCTCCAGTGAAGCCAGCAGGACAGGGGTGTGGAACACCTTCTTAGCCTCCAGTGAAGCCAGCAGGACAGGGGTGTGGAACACCTTCTTAGCATCCAGTGAAGCCAGCAGGACAGGGGTGTGGAACACCTTCTCAGCCTCCAGTGAAGACAGCAGGACAGGGGTGTGGAACACCTTCTCAGCCTCCAGTGAAGCCAGCAGGACAGGGGTGTGGAATTCCTTCTCAGCATCCAGTGAAGCCAGCAGGACAGGGGTGTGGAACACCTTCTCAGCCTCCAGTGAAGCCAGCAGGACAGGGGTGTGGAACACCTTCTCAGCCTCCAGTGAAGACAGCAGGACAGGAATGTGTAGCACCTTCTCAGCCTCCAGTGAAGCCAGCAGGACAGGGGTGTGGAACACCTTCTCAGCCTCCAGGGAAGCCAGCAGGACAGGGGTGTGGAACACCTTCTCAGCCTCCAGTGAAGCCAGCAGGACAGGGGTGTGGAACGCCTTCTCAGCCTCCAGTGAAGACAGCAGGACAGGGGTGTGGAACACCTTCTCAGCCTCCAGTGAAGCCAGCAGGACAGGGGTGTGGAACACCTTCTCAGCATCCAGTGAAGACAGCAGGACAGGGGTGTGGAACACCTTCTTAGCATACAGTGAAGCCAGCAGGACAGGGGTGTGGAACACCTTCTCAGCCTGCAGTGAAGCCAGCAGGACAGGGGTGTGGAACACCTTCTCAGCCTCCAGTGAAGACAGCAGGACAGGGGTGTGGAACACCTTCTCAGCCTCCAGTGAAGCCAGCAGGACAGGGGTGTGGAACACCTTCTTAGCATCCAGTGAAGACAGCAGGACAGGGGTGTGGAACACCTTCTCAGCATCCAGTGAAGACAGCAGGACAGGGGTGTGGAACACCTTCTCAGCATCCAGTGAAGCCAGCAGGACAGGGGTGTGGAATTCCTTCTCAGCATACAGTGAAGACAGCAGGACAGGGGTGTGGAACACCTTCTCAGCCTCCAGTGAAGCCAGCAGGACAGGGGTGTGGAATTCCTTCTCAGCCTCTCAGCTAAAATGTTAGTAGGTCTAATATAGACTATAGGACATATCTCTCTCTCAGCTAAAACGCTACTAGGTCTAATATAGACTATAGGACCTATCTCTCTCTCAGCTAAAACATTAGTAGGTCTACAGTAGGTTAGACTATAGGACGTATCTCTCTCTCAGCTAAAACGTTAGTAGGTCTACAGTAGGTTAGACTGTAGGACCTATCTCTCTCTCAGCTAAAATGTTAGTAGGTCTACAGTAGGTTAGACTATAGGACCTATCCCTCTCTCAGTTACAACATTAGTAAGTCTAGGTTACTCTATAATTGTCACGTCCTGACCTTAGTTCCTTTTTTATGTCTCTATTTTGGTTTGGCCAGGGTGTGAATTGGGGTGGGCATTCTTAGTTTTGTTCTATGTTCTGTTTTTCTGTGTTTGGCCTGTTATGGTTCCCAATCAGAGGCAGCTGTCATTCGTTGTCTCTGATTGAGAACCATACTTAGGTAGCCTGTTCCCACCTGGTGTTTGTGGGTAGTTGTTTCCTGTTTTGTGTTTTCACCTTTCAGGACTGTTTCGATTTTCATTTCTTTCATTCACTTTGTAATTAAGTATTTTCGTGTTCTGGTTTAGTAAATAATCATGGACACTTACCACACTGCGATTTGGTCCGATCTTGACTACTCTTCCTCAGAGGAGAATCGTTACAGTAATACATTTTTTGGTTGCTATAATGACATTTAGCAGGGCACATGGGTCATTTATTTTTTTAAATGTTATTTTATTTCACCTTTATTTAACCAGGTAGGCCAGTTGAGAACACCTTTATTTAACCAGGTGGGCCAGTTGAGAACACCTTTATTTAACCAGGTAGGCTAGTTGAGAACACCTTTATTTAACCAGGTAGGCTAGTTGAGAACACCTTTATTTAACCAGGTAGGCTAGTTGAGAACACCTTTATTTAACCAGGTAGGCTAGTTGAGAACACCTTTATTTAACCAGGTAGGTTAGTTGAGAACACCTTTATTTAACCAGGTAGGCTAGTTGAGAACACCTTTATTTAACCAGGTAGGCCAGTTGAGAACACCTTTATTTAACCAGGTAGGCTAGTTGAGAACACCTTTATGTAACCAGGTAGGCTAGTTGAGAACACCTTTATTTAACCAGGTAGGCTAGTTGAGAACACCTTTATTTAACCAGGTAGGCTAGTTGAGAACAAGTTCCCATTTGCAACTGCGGCCTGGCCAAGATAAAGCATAGCAATTCGACACATACAACAACACAGAGTTACACATGGAATAAACAAAACATACAGCCAATAATACAGTAGAACAAAAGAAAACAAAAAGTCTATATACAGTGAGTGCAAATGAGGTAAGTGAAGGAAATAAATAGGCCATGGTGGCGATGCAATTACAATATAGCAATTAAACACTGGAATGGTAGATCAGCAGAAGATGAATGTGCAGGTAGAGATACTGGGGTGCAAATGAGCAAAATAAACACATAAATACCAGTATGAGGATGAGGTAGGTAGATGGGCTGTTTAAAGATGGGCTATGTACAGGTGCAATGATCTGTAAGCTGCTCTGACAACTGGTGCTTAAAGCTAGTGAGGGAGACGTGAGTCTCCAGCTTCAGAGATTTTTGCATTTCGTTCCAGTCATTGGCAGCAGAGAACTGGAAAGGCAGCCAAAGGATGTGTTGGCTTTGGGGATGACCAGTGAGATATACCTGCTGGAGCACGTTCTACGGGTGGGTGTTGTTATCGTGACCAGTGAGCTGAGATAAGGAGGTACTTTACCTAGCATAGACTTATAGATGACCTGGAGCCAGTGGGTCTGGCAACGAATATGTAGCGAGGGCCAGCCAACGAGAGCGTACAGGTCGCAATGGTGGGTAGTGTATGGGGCTTTGATGACAAAATGGATGGCACTGTGAAAGACTGCATCTAGTTTGCTGAGTAGAGTATTGAAAGTGTTGGAATCATTGAGATATTAAATAAATATTAAATATTAAATAAATGATAGAGATGAAGCCTTGAATAGAAAGAATCTGTAGCAACCCAGAAGGCTTTGAAATGTGTTTGATGGAGGAGAGGAGAGCAATGTGTTGATATAGGGAAGACAGATGGACATCTGAGGATTAGGTGAAGGAGGGGTAGAGGTCAGGAGGTGAGGGGTGAGGTCATTTCCCCTTAAGGGAGTAATAAGGGTTAGTATCTGGTTACCTTCTTTCTCTTGGGCATAAACTAATGATGTAGAGAGGGAGTGTTTTAAGTAGGATGTACATAACTTGGATGTCTGAAATGTTTTGCTGTCTGAATACAGCTGTACAGAACCTTTGGGAATAATTCAACTTTGTGAAAGCTTCTCTAGTGTCCGTGGGGTATTTACTCTGAAAAATTAGAACCTAACAGAAGCTCTCATGTAAATGACATCGCGAAGTCGAGGATCGTAGGATAGTCAGTTTTACGAGGGTATGTTTGGCGTTGTGAGTCAAGGAGGCTTTTTGCGAAATAGGATTGGAGATGCTTAATATGAGTCTGGAAGGAGAGTTAACAGTCTAGCCAGACACATAGGTATTTGTAGTTGTCCACATATTCTAGGTCAGAACCGTCCAGGGTAGTGATGCTATTCGGGCGGGTGGGTGCGGACAGCGATCGGTTGAAAAGCATGCATTTGGTTTTACTAGCGTTTAAGAGCAGTTGGAGGCCACAGAAGGAGTGTTATATGGCATTGAAGCTCGTTTGGAGGTTAGTTAACACAGTGTCCAAAGAAGGGCCAGATGTATACAGAATGGTGTTGTCTGTTTAGAGGTGGATCGGGGAATCACACGCAGCAAGAGCGAAATCGTTGATATATACAGAGAAACGAGTCGGACGAAGAATTGAACCCTGTTGTACCCCCATAGAGACTGCGAGAGGTCCGAACAACAGGCCCCCCGATTTGACACACTGAACTCTGTCTGAGAAGTAGTTGGTGAACCAGGTGAGGCAGTCATTTGAGAAACCAAGGCTGTTGAGTCTGCCGATATGAATACGGTGATTGACAAAGTCGAAAGCCTTGGCCAGGTTGATGAAGCCGGCTGCACAGTACTGTCTTTTGGCGTTTATGATGTCGTTTAGTACCGTGGCTGAGGTGCACACATTACCAATTTAAGACTACTAGAAAGTGTATGCCCTCAGGCCTAGAGGGAGGAAAAAGTTATTCCGCTACCAAAGAATAGTAAAGCCCCCTTTACTGGCTCAAATAGCCAACCAATCACCCTGTTACCAGCCCTTTAATAAACTTATGCAAAAAAGCGGTCTTATACGGAAGGTCACGCTCATAGGGAAGGTCATTCAACATGTATGGAACTTACATAAATTACTCAGGGCTGCAGGTAGCCTAGCAGTTAAGAGGACAGGGTCATACTGCCTTCTCAACAACATTATCAACAAGGTAGCCTAGCAGTTAAGAGGACAGGGTCATACTGCCTTCTCAACAACATTATCAACAAGGTAGCCTAGCAGTTAAGAGCACAGGGTCATACTGCCTTCTCAACAACACTATCAACAAGGTAGCCTAGCAGTTAAGAGGACAGGGTCATACTGCCTTCTCAACAACACTATATACAAGGTAGCCTAGCAGTTAAGAGCACAGGGTCATACTGCCTTCTCAACAACACTATAAACAAGGTAGCCTAGCAGTTAAGAGGACAGGGTCTTACTGCCTTCTCAACAACACTATCAACAAGGTAGCCTAGCAGTTAAGAGGACAGGGTCATACTGCCTTCTCAACAACACTATCAACAAGGTAGCCTAGCAGTTAAGAGCACAGGGTCATACTGCATTCTCAACAGCAATATAAACAAGGTAGCCTAGCAGTTAAGAGGACAGGGTCATACTGCCTTCTCAACAACACTATCAACAAGGTAGCCTAGCAGTTAAGAGCACAGGGTCATACTGCTTCTCAACAACACTATCAACAAGGTAGCCTAGCAGTTAAGAGGACAGGGTCATATTTCCTTCTCAACAACACTATCAACAAGGTAGCCTAGCAGTTAAGAGGACAGGGTCATACTGCCTTCTCAACAACACTATCAACAAGGTAGCCTAGCAGTTAAGAGCACAGGGTCATACTGCCTACTCAACAACACTATCAACAAGGTAGCCTAGCAGTTAAGAGGACAGGGTCATATTGCCTTCTCAACAACAATATCAACAAGGTAGCCTAGCAGTTAAGAGCACAGTGTCATATTGCCTTCTCAACAACATTATCAACAAGGTAGCCTAGCAGTTAAGAGCACAGTGTCATACTGCCTTCTCAACAACACTATCAACAAGGTAGAGCACAGGGTCATACTGCTTCTCAACAACACTATCAACAAGGTAGCCTAGCAGTTAAGAGGACAGGGTCATACTGCCTTCTCAACAACACTATCAACAAGGTAGCCTAGCAGTTAAGAGGACAGGGTCATATTGCCTTCTCAAAAACATTATCAACAAGGTAGCCTAGCAGTTAAGAGGACAGGGTCATATTGCCTTATCAACAACACTATCAACAAGGTAGCCTAGCAGTTAAGAGGACAGGGTCATATTGCCTTCTCAACAACACTATCAACAAGGTAGCCTAGCAGTTTAGAGGACAGGGTCATACTGCCTTCTCAACAACACTATCAACAAGGTAGAGCACAGGGTCATACTGCTTCTCAACAACACTATTAACAAGGTAGCCTAGCAGTTAAGAGGACAGGGTCATACTGCCTTCTCAACAATACTATCAACAAGGTAGAGCACATGGTCATACTGCTTCTCAACAACACTATCAACAAGGTAGCCTAGCAGTTAAGAGCACGGTGTCATACTGCCTTCTCAACAACACTATCAACAAAGTAGACCACAGGGTCATACTGCTTCTCAACAACATTATCAGCAAGGTAGCCTAGCAGTTAAGAGGATAGGATAATACTGCTTCTCAACAACACTATCAACAAGGTAGCCTAGCAGTTAAGAGCACAGTGTCATACTGCTTTCTCCTCAACATTATCAACAAGGTAGCCTAGAAGTTAAGAGGACAGGGTCATACTGCCTTCTCAACAACACTATCAACAAGGTAGCCTAGCAGTTAAGAGCACAGTATCATACTCCCTTCTCAACAACACTATCAACAAGGTAGAGAACAGGGTCATACTGCTTCTCAACAACACTATCAACAAGGTAGCCTAGCAGTTTAGAGCACATGGTCATACTGCCTTCTCAACAACACTATCAACAAGGTAGCCTAGCAGTTAAGAGCACAGGGTCATACTGCCTTCTCAACAACACTATCAACAAGGTAGAGCACAGGGTCATACTGCTTCTCAACAACACTATCAACAAGGTAGCCTAGCAGTTAAGAGGACAGGGTCATATTGCCTTCTCAACAACACTATCAACAAGGTAGCCTAGCAGTTAAGAGGACAGGGTCATACTGCCTTCTCAACAATACTATCAACAAGGTAGCCTAGCAGTTAAGAGCACAGGGTCACACTGCCTTCTCAACAACACTATAAACAAGGTAGCCTAGCAGTTAAGAGGACAGGGTCATACTGCCTTCTCAACAACACTATCAACAAGGTAGCCTAGCAGTTAAGAGGACAGGGTCATACTGCCTTCTCAACAACACTATCAACAAGGTAGCCTAGCAGTTAAGAGCACAGGGTCATACTGCCTTCTCAACAACACTATAAACAAGGTAGCCTAGCAGTTAAGATGACAGGGTCATACTGCCTTCTCAACAACACTATCAACAAGGTAGCCTAGCAGTTAAGAGCACATGGTCATACTGCCTACTCAACAACACTATCAACAAGGTAGCCTAGCAGTTAAGAGGACAGGGTCATATTGCCTTCTCAACAACATTATCAACAAGGTAGCCTAGCAGTTAAGAGCACAGTGTCATACTGCCTTCTCAACAACACTATCAACAAGGTAGAGCACAGGGTCATACTGCTTCTCAACAACACTATCAACAAGGTAGCCTAGCAGTTAAGAGGACAGGGTCATATTGCCTTCTCAAAAACATTATCAACAAGGTAGCCTAGCAGTTAAGAGGACAGGGTCATATTGCCTTCTCAACAACACTATCAACAAGGTAGCCTAGCAGTTAAGAGGACAGGGTCATATTGCCTTCTCAACAACACTATCAACAAGGTAGCCTAGCAGTTTAGAGGACAGGGTCATACTGCCTTCTCAACAACACTATCAACAAGGTAGAGCACAGGGTCATACTGCTTCTCAACAACACTATTAACAAGGTAGCCTAGCAGTTAAGAGGACAGGGTCATACTGCCTTCTCAACAACACTATCAACAAGGTAAAGCACAGGGTCATACTGCTTCTCAACAACATTATCAACAAGGTAGCCTAGCAGTTAAGAGGACAGGGTCATACTGCTTCTCAACAACACTATCAACAAGGTAGCCTAGCAGTTAAGAGCACAGTGTCATACTGCCTTCTCCTCAACACTATCAACAAGGCATGTTCTACAGGCCCTAGTTTTGTTGCAACTTGACTACTGTCCAGTCATGTGATCAGGTGCCAAAAAGAAGGACTTAGGAAAATCCCAATTGGCCCAGAACAGGGCAGCACGGCCGGCCCTTACATGTACCAGAAGAGCTAACATTGATCATTTCTATGTCCATCTCTCCTGGCTCAAAGTGGAGGCCAGATTTACTTCATCACTAAATGTTTTTGTAAGAAGTGTTGACAAGCTGAAATTACTGAGCAGTACTAGGAACAGCCATGGGGACACCCAAAAGACTATGAACAGCAATGGGAACACCCAGTGTACTGTGAACAGCAATGGGACCACCAAGAGAACTGTGAACAGCAATGGGACCACCCAGAGTACTGTGAACAGCAATGGGACCACCCAGAGTACTGTGAACAGCAATGGGAACACCCAGAGTACTGTGAACAGCAATGGGAACACCCAGGGTACTGTGAACAGCAATGGGAACACCCAGAGTACTGTGAACAGCAATGGGAACACCCAGAGTACTGTGAACAGGCATGGGGACTCCCAGAGTACTGTGAACAGCAATGGGAACACCCAGAGTACTGTGAACAGCAATGGGAACACCCAGGGTACTGTGAACAGCAATGGGAACACCCAGAGTACTGTGAACAGCAATGGGAACACCCAGAGTACTGTGAACAGGCATGGGGACTCCCAGAGTACTGTGAACAGCAATGGGAGCACCCAGAGTACTGTGAATAGCAATGGGAACACCCAGAGTACTGTGAACAGCAATGGGAACACCCAGAGTACTGTGAACAGCAATGGGAACACCCAGAGTACTGTTAACAGGCATGGGGACACCCAGAGTACTGTGAACAGCAATGGGTACACCCAGAGTACTGTCAACAGCAATGGGAACACCCAGAGTACTGTGAACAGCAATGGGAACACCCAGAGTACTGTGAACAGCTATGGGAACACCCAGAGTACTGTGAACAGCAATGGGAACACCAAGAGTACTGTGGACAGTAATGGGAATACCCACAGTCTGTGGAGAGTAATGGGAACACCCACAGTCCGTAGAGAGTTATGGGAACACACACAGTGCTGTGGAGAGTAATGGGGACACCCACAGTCTGTAGAGAGTAATGGGAACACCCAGAGGGATGTGAACAGCAATGGGAACACCCAGAGTACTGTGAACAGCAATGGGAACACCCAGAGTACTGTGAACAGCAATGGGAACACTCAGAGTACTGTGAACAGCAATGGGACCACCCAGAGTACTGTGAACAGCAATGGGACCACCCAGAGTACTGTGAACAGCAATGGGAACACCCAGAGTACTGTGAACAGCAATGGGAACACCCAGGGTACTGTGAACAGCAATGGGAACACCCAGAGTACTGTGAACAGCAATGGGAACACCCAGAGTACTGTGAACAGGCATGGGGACTCCCAGAGTACTGTGAACAGCAATGGGAACACCCAGAGTACTGTGAACAGCAATGGGAACACCCAGGGTACTGTGAACAGCAATGGGAACACCCAGAGTACTGTGAACAGCAATGGGAACACCCAGAGTACTGTGAACAGGCATGGGGACTCCCAGAGTACTGTGAACAGCAATGGGAGCACCCAGAGTACTGTGAATAGCAATGGGAACACCCAGAGTACTGTGAACAGCAATGGGAACACCCAGAGTACTGTGAACAGCAATGGGAACACCCAGAGTACTGTTAACAGGCATGGGGACACCCAGAGTACTGTGAACAGCAATGGGTACACCCAGAGTACTGTCAACAGCAATGGGAACACCCAGAGTACTGTGAACAGCAATGGGAACACCCAGAGTACTGTGAACAGCTATGGGAACACCCAGAGTACTGTGAACAGCAATGGGAACACCAAGAGTACTGTGGACAGTAATGGGAATACCCACAGTCTGTGGAGAGTAATGGGAACACCCACAGTCCGTAGAGAGTTATGGGAACACACACAGTGCTGTGGAGAGTAATGGGGACACCCACAGTCTGTAGAGAGTAATGGGAACACCCAGAGGGATGTGAACAGCAATGGGAACACCCAGAGTACTGTGAACAGCAATGGGAACACCCAGAGTACTGTGAACAGCAATGGGAACACTCAGAGTACTGTGAACAGCAATGGGAACACCCAGAGTACTGTGAACAGCAATGGGACCACCCAGAGTACTGTGAACAGCAATGGGAACACCCAGAGTACTGTGAACAGCAATGGGAACACCCAGGGTACTGTGAACAGCAATGGGAACACCCAGAGTACTGTGAACAGCAATGGGAACACCCAGAGTACTGTGAACAGGCATGGGGACTCCCAGAGTACTGTGAACAGCAATGGGAACACCCAGAGTACTGTGAATAGCAATGGGAACACCCAGAGTACTGTGAACAGCAATGGGAACACCCAGAGTACTGTGAACAGCAATGGGAACACCCAGAGTACTGTGAACAGCAATGGGAACACCCAGAGTACTGTGAACAGGCATGGGGACACCCAGAGTACTGTGAACAGCAATTGTTACACCCAGAGTACTGTCAACAGCAATGGGAACACCCCGAGTACTGTGAACAGCAATGGGAACACCCAGAGTACTGTGAACAGCAATGGGAACACCCAGAGTACTGTGAACAGCAATGGGAACACCAAGAGTACTGTGGACAGTAATGGGAATACCCACAGTCTGTGGAGAGTAATGGGAACACCCACAGTCCGTAGAGAGTTATGGGAACACACACAGTGCTGTGGAGAGTAATGGGAACACCCACAGTCTGTAGAGAGTAATGGGAACACCCAGAGGGATGTGAACAGCAATGGGAACACCCAGAGTACTGTGAACAGCAATGGGAACACCCAGAGTACTGTGAAGAGCAATGGGAACACTCAGAATACTGTGAACAGCAATGGGAACACCCAGAGTACTGTGAACAGCAATGGGAACACCCAGAGTGCCTTGAACAGCAATGGGAATACCCAGAGTACTGTGAACAGCAATGGGAACACCCAGAGTACTGTGAACAGGCATGGGGACACCCAGAGTACTGTGAACAGCAATGGGTACACCCAAAGTACTGCCAACAGCAATGGGAACACCCAGAGTACTGTGAACAGCAATGGGAACACCCAGAATACTGTGAACAGCAATGTGAACACCCAGAGTACTGTGAACAGGCATGGGGACACCCAGAGTACTGGGAACAGCAATGGGTACACCCAGAGTACTGTCAACAACAATGGGAACACCCAGAGTACTGTGAACAGCAATGGGAACACCCAGAGTACTGTGAACAGCAATGTGAACACCCAGAGTACTGTGAACAGCAATGGGAACACCCAGAGTACTGTGAACAGCAATGGGAACACCCAGAGTACTGTGAACAGCAATGGGAACACCCAGAGTACTGTGAACAGCAATGGGAACACCAATAGTACTGTGGACAGTAATGGGAACACCCACAGTCTGTGGAGAGTAATGGGAACACCCACAGTCCGTAGAGAGTTATTGGAACACACACAGTGCTGTGGAGAGTAATGGGAACACCCACAGTCTGTAGAGAGTAATGGGAACACCCAGAGGGATGTGAACAGCAACGGGAACACCCAGAGTACTGTGAACAGCAATGGGAACACTCAGAGTACTGTGAACAGCAATGGGAACACCCAGAGTACTTTGAACTGCAACGGGAACACCCAGAGTGCTGTGAATAGCAATGGGAACACCCAGAGTACTGTGAACAGCAATGGGAACACCCAGAGTACTGTGAACAGCAATGGGAGCACACACAGTAGTAGGAACAGCAATTGGAACATCCAGCTCCGACAGAGATGGCCACCTCGCTTCGCGTTCCTAGGAAACTATTCAGTATTTTGTTTTTTATGTATTAATTCTTACATTGTTACCCCAGGAAATCTTAAGTCTTATTACATACAGCCGGGAGAAACTATTGGATACAAGAGCAACGTCAACTTACCAACATCAAGACCAGGATTGCGACTTTCCCGAAGCGGATTCTCTGTTTGGTCCACCACCCAGGACAATGGCGCCGCAGATGGGGCGGACAGAGCGGTCTTCTGATCAAGCTCCGTAGACGGGCGCATCGCCCACCGGTCCCGAGTATACTACTAGCCAACGTCCAGTCTCTTGACAAGATAGATGAAATCCGAGCAAGGGTTGCCTTCCAGAGAGAAATCAGAGATTGTAACATTCTCCTTTTCACTGAAACATGGCTCACTCGGGATACGTTATCAGAGTCGGTACAGCCACTTGGTTTCTTCATGCATCCCCCCAAGCAGACACCTCGACGGCCCTGAAAGAACTTCATTGGACTCTATGTAAACTGGAAACCACGTTTCCTGAGGCTGCATTTATTGTAGTTGGGGATTTTAACAAGGCTAATCTGAAAACAAAGCTCCCTAAATTTTATCATCATATTGAATGCGCGACCCGGGCTGGGAAATTCTGGATCATTGTAACTCTAACTTCCGCAACGCATTCAAAGCCATCCCTCGCCCTCCTTTCGGCAAATCTGACCACGACTCCATTTTGTTGCTCCCAGCCTATAGACAGAAACTAAAACAGGAAACGCCCGTGCTCAGGTCTGTTCAACGCTGGTCCGACCAATCTGATTCCACGCTTCCAGATTGCTTCGATCACGTGGATGTTGATATGTTCCGGATAGTGTCGAACAACAACATTGATGCATAGGCTGATTTGGTGAGCGGGTTTATTAGCAAGTGCATCGGTGATGTTGTACCAACAGCGACTATTAAAACCTTCCCCAACCAGAATCCTTTGATTGATTGCAGCATTCGCGCAAAACTGAAAGTGCGAATCACTGCTTTTAATCAGGGCAAGGCGACCGGAAACATGACCGAATAGAAACATTGTATTTATTCCCTACGCAAGGCAGTCAAATAAGCTAAGCATCAGTAGGGAGACAAAGTAGAGTCGCAATTCAACGGCAATTCAACGGCTCAGACACGAGAGGAATGTGGCAGAAACCCAGCCACATCGTGGACGCCGATGTCTTGCTCCCAGACAAACTAATCAACTTCTTTCCTCACTTTGAGGACAATACAGTGCCACTGACACGGCCCGCTACCAAAACCTGCGGACTCTCCTTCACCGCAGCCAACATGAGTTAAACATTTAAACGTGTTAACCCTCGCAAGGTTGCTGGCCCAGACGGCATCCCTAGCCGCGTCCTCAGAGCATGCGCAGACCAGCTGGCTGGTGTGTTTACGGACATATTCAGTCAATCCCTATCCCAGTTTGCTGTTCCCACATGCTTCAAGAGGGCCAAAAAGCTAAGGTAACAGAGCTAAATGACTATCGCCCCGTAGCACTCACTCCCGTCATCATGAAGTGCTTTGAGAGACTAGTCAAGGATCATATCAACTCCACCCTACCTGACACCCTAGACCCACTCCAATTTGATTACCGCCCCAATAGGTCCACAGGCGACGCATTCGCAATCACACTGCAAACTGCCCTAACCCATCTGGACAAGAGGAATACCTATGTGAGAATGCTGTTCATCGACTACAGCTCAGCATTTAACACCATAGTGCCCACCAAACTCGTCATTAAGCTCGAGTCCCGGGGTCTCGACACTGCCCTGGGAAACTGGGTCCTGGACTTTCTGACGGGCCGCCCCCATGTGGTGAGGGTAGGAAACAACATCTCCACCCGCTGATCCTCAACACTGGCGCCCCACAAGGGTGTGTTCTCAGCCCTCTCCTGTACTCCCTGTTCACCCATGACTGTGTGGCCATGCAAGCCTACAACTCAATCATCAAGTTTGCAGACGACACTACAGTGGTAGGCTTGATTACCAACAACAACAAGACGGCCTACGGGAGGATGGGAGGAGGGGAGGGCCCTCAGAGTGTGGTGTCAGGAAAACCACCTCACACTCAACATCAACAAAACAAAGGAGATGATCGTGGACTTCAGGAAACAGCAGAGGGGGCACCCCACTATCCAAATCGACGGGATAGTAGTGGAGAAGGTGGAAAGTTTTACGTTCCTTGGCGAAAAAACATCAAAGACAAAATGAAATGGTCCAACCACACAGACAGTGTGGTGAAGAAGGCGCAAACAACAACCTCAAGAGGCCAAAGAAATTTGACTTGCCACCAAAAACACTCACAAACTTTTACAGATACACAATCGAGAGCATCCTGTCGGGCTGTATCACCGCCTGGTACGGCAACTGCTCCGCTCACAACCGTAAGGCTCTCCAGTGGGTAGTGAGGTCTGCACAACGCATCACCGGGGGCAAACTTCCTGCCCTCCAGGACACCTACACCACCCGATGTCACAGGAAGGCCAAAAAGATCATCAAGGACAACAACCACCCGAGCCACTGCCTGTTCACCCCGCTATCATCCAGAAGGCGAGGTCAGTACAGGTGCATCAAAGCAGGGACCGAGAGACTGAAAAACAGCTTCTGTCTCAAGGCCATCAGACTGTTAAACAGCCACCACTAACATTGAGTGGCTGCTGCCAACATACTGACTCAAATCTCAAGCCACTTTAATAATTAAAAATAGGATGTAAAAAATGTATCACTAGTCACTTTAAACAATGCCACTTTATATAATGTTTACATACCCTACATTATTCATCTCATATGTATATACTGTACAATATACCATCTACTGCATCCTGCCTATGCCGTTCGGCCATCGCTCATCCATATCTGTATATGTACATATTGTTATTCATTCCTTTACACTTGTGTGTATGAGTGTGTATTACTTGTTAGATATTAATGCATGGTTGGAACTAGAAGCACAAGCATTTTGCTACACTCGCATTCACATCTGCTAACCATGTGTTTGTGACCAATAAAATTCGATTTGATTTGATTTGGAATACCCACTGTACTGTGGACAGTAATGGGAACACACACAGTACTGTGGACAGCAATGGGAACATCCACAGTACTGTGAACATCAATGGGAGCACCCACAGTACTGGGAACATCAATGGGAACACCCACAGTACTGCGAACATCAATGGGAACACCCACAGTACTGTGAACATCAATGGGAACACCCACAGTACTGTGAACATCAATGGGAGCACCCACAGTACTGGGAACATTAATGGGAACACTCAGAGTACTGTGGACAGTAATGGGAACACCCACAGTCTGTAGAGAGTAATGGGAACACACACAGTCTGTAGAGAGTAATGGGAACACACACAGTACTGTGAGCATCAATGGGAGCACCCACAGTACTGGGAACATCAACGGGAACACCCACAGTACTGTGAACTTCAATGGGAGCACCCACAGTACTGGGAACATCAACGGGAACACACACAGTACTGTGAACATCAATGGGAGCACCCACAGTACTGGGAACATCAACGGGAACACCCACAGTACTGTGAACATCAATGGGAGCACCCACAGTACTTTGGACAGTAATGGGAACACCCACAGTCTGTAAAGAGTAATGGGAACACACACAGTACTGTGGACAGTAATGGGAACACCCACAGTCTGTAGACAGTAATGGGAACACACACAGTACTGTGGACAGTAATGGGAACACCCACAGTCTGTAGAGAGTAATGGGAACACCCACAGTCTGTTGAGAGTAATGGGAACACACACAGTACTGTGGACAGTAATGGGAACACCCACAGTCTGTAGACAGTAATGGGAACACACACAGTACTGTGGACAGTAATGGGAACACCCACAGTCTGTAGAGAGTAATGGGAACATACACAGTACTGTGGACAGTAATGGGAACACCCACAGTCTGTAGAGAGTAATGGGAACACACACAGTCTGTAGAGAGTAATGGGAAAGCCCACAGTCTGTAGACTGTAATGGGAACACACACAGTCTGTAGACAGTAATGGGAACACCCACAGTCTGTAGAGAGTAATTGGAACACCCACAGTCTGTAGAGAGTAATTGGAACACCCACAGTCTGTAGAGAGTAATTGGAACACCCACAGTCTGTAGAGAGTAATGGGAACACCCACAGTCTGTAGAGAGTAATGGGAACACCCACAGTGTGTAGAGAGTAATTGGAACACACACAGTCTGTAGAGAGTAATGGGAACACACACAGTCTGTAGAGAGTAATGGGAACACCCACAGTCTGTAGACAGTAATGGGAACACACACAGTACTCTGGACAGTAATGGGAACACCCACAGTCTGTAGAGAGTAATGGGAACACCCACAGTCTGTAGACAGTAATGGGAACACACACAGTCTGTAGAGAGTAATGGGAACACACACGGTCTGTAGAGAGTAATGGGAACACCCACAGTCTGTAGACAGTAATGGGAACACCCACAGTCTGTAGAGAGTAATGGGAACACCCACAGTCTGTAGACAGTAATGAGAACACATACAGTCTGTAGACAGTAATGGGAACACCCACAGTCTGTAGAGAGTAATGGGAACACACACCGTCTGTAGAGAGTAATGGGAACACCCACAGTCTGTGGACAGTAATGGGAACACCCGCAGTACTGTGGACAGTAATGGGAACACCCACAGTCTTTAGAGAGTAATGGGAACACCCACAGTCTGTAGATAGTAATGGGAACACCCACAGTCTTTAGAGAGTAATGGGAACACCCACAGTCTGTAGAGAGTAATGGGAACACACACAGTCTGTAGAGAGTAATTGGAACACACACAGTCTGTAGACAGTAATGGGAACACACACAGTCTGTAGAGAGTAATTGGAACACACACGGTCTGTAGAGAGTAATGGGAACACACACAGTCTGTAGAGAGTAATTGGAACACACACAGTCTGTAGAGAGTAATGGGAACACCCACAGTCTGTAGAGAGTAATGGGGACACACACAGTCTGTAGAGAGTAATGGGAACACACACAGTCTGTAGAGAGTAATGGGAACACCCACAGTCTGTAGAGAGTAATGGGAACACACACAGTCTGTAGATAGTAATGGGAACACCCACAGTCTTTAGAGAGTAATGGGAACACCCACAGTCTGTAGAGAGTAATGGGAACACACACAGTCTGTAGAGAGTAATTGGAACACACACAGTCTGTAGACAGTAATGGGAACACACACAGTCTGTAGAGAGTAATGGGAACACACACGGTCTGTAGAGAGTAATGGGAACACACACAGTCTGTAGAGAGTAATGGGAACACACACAGTCTGTAGAGAGTAATGGGAACACACACAGTCTGTAGAGAGTAATTGGAACACACACAGTCTGTAGAGAGTAATGGGAACACCCACAGTCTGTAGAGAGTAATGGGGACACACACAGTCTGTAGAGAGTAATGGGAACACACACAGTCTGTAGAGAGTAATGGGAACACCCACAGTCTGTAGAGAGTAATGGGAACACACACAGTCTGTAGAGAGTAATGGGAACACCCACAGTCTGTAGAGAGTAATGGGAACACACACAGTCTGTGGACAGTAATGGGAACACCCACAGCACCACCAAGTGAATTGCACATTCTATTTGTATGTATGAAACATTATTGAGCAGAGGAGATGCTAAACTTTCCATGTTAGGACAGAGTTATTGTTTTGTCCAGTGTTGTATCTCTCCTGTTAATCTGACCATCAGTTCATCTGCTAGTTTGTTTAACACAGGCTTTTATTGTTCCACAGCGTTCAATAGCAACCGCTACATTCTGTTCTACACTTGCCCCTGCAGCACTCTGGTTCAGAGACTCTAAATGCCAAGAGCCAACTGTCATTGATCTGTAATTAAAGGTAGGATAGAAACCATTTACATGGAGGGAGAACCATTAGGTAATGTGCTGTAAGGCACACACAGAGTTAAATTCATTTAGCAGCGGTTCACTGAGGTATTGACTGTGGAAGGTAACTAGCGCTGCACTTGCAAAATCACTAGACTGTTATAAAATACAGTGTAGAAGCTGGATCTAATTAGAATGGGTGTGCATGTGTGCTGCATACTATTAAATCAGCTAATTATCTGGGGAAGGAGAGGGGCTTTATGCACAGAACCTTGATACAAGGACCGGGAATCAGATAGCAGGCTCTAGGCTGAGGGAACCAGGCAGGGTACATATTGGCTACAGGACAAGTCCCTGCTGTCCTGGGACCACAATGCTTATGCAATGTGTTGAAGCCTCTGTTCAAACTCAATGATTAAATTAGCAAATACTCCACAGATTTGTAGTGAGAGAAGATGTTGATCTATTTATTCATACCGTGGAAATTAATAATTAACTGGTCAGCAGTTTTTATCCTGGATGATTATTGTCTGATGCAGAATGAGGCAGGAAGAGGCAGGAGGCAGGATAAAACAGGAGAAGGTAGGATGAGACAGGATGAGACAGGAGGAGGCAGAATGAGACAGGAGGAAACAGGATGAGACAGGAGGAGGCATGAGGAGGTAGGATGAGACAGGAGGAGGCAGGATGAGACAGAAGGAGGCAGGGTGTGACAGGAGGAGGCAGGATGAAACAGGAGGAGGCAGGATGAGACAGGAGGAAGCAGGATGA